>NC_057810.1:545673362-545851248 GCF_018294505.1 Triticum aestivum | reverse complement strand
TCACCGGCGTCGGGGAAGGAGGCGGCGCAGGCGTCGGGGTCGGGCGATGTGGGCCTCGCCCACGTGGCGGCGCGGGACTCGCTGCGGCGGCGGGGCGGACGTTGTCCGGTCGGATCCGGACACGTCCGTCGGTGGCGGGGTTGATCTGTTTTTTTTTAAGACTAGGGTTTCGGACGGGGGAAGAAGAGATCCGAATGGAGGGGGTATAAATAGGCATAAGTGGAGCTAGGAGAGTCCAAATGAGGTGCGGTTTTCGCCCACACGATCGTGATCGAACGCTCTAGGACATGGAGCAGAGTTTGGTGGGTTTGGGCCAAAATGGAAGGGTGTTGGGCTGCAACACACACGAGGCCTTCTCGGTCCCTCGGTTAACCGTTGGAGTATCAAACGAAGTCCAAATGATACGAAACTTGACAGGCGGTCTACCGGTAGTAAACCAAGGCCGCTTGACAAGTCTCGGTCCAATCCAGAAATGTTTAATCCTCACACAAGAAAGAAAGGTATAAATGACCACCGGAGGAGAACGGAACGCCGGATTGCAAAACGGACAACGGGGAAAATGCTCGAATGCATGAGATGAACATGTATGCAAATGCAATGCACGAGATGACATGGTATGAGATGCATGAAAACGAAAACAACACACGGAGACAAGGACCCGAACCCGAGAAATAAATATAACTTGACACCGGAAACGGCAAGAGTTGGAGTACAAATGGGGAAAGTTACATCTGGGGCGTTACACCTCATGACCCGCTTTTGCATGGGAGAGGATAGTTGGCTGGCAAGATGTAGTACCAGCGACCCAAGTACATCCGAAGTGAGAGATGGAAACGGGAAACCACGACGCAGCAAGGACCAGCACCGGACAAGGGGAAACAGCCCGAAGAGCACGACAGTCAACACCGGATTCAAAAGCTCTCGGCAGAATGATAAAAAACTGCCCCTCAAGGATAACAGCCACGAGCTATCCAACTTAGACAAAATCTTGGACAAAATATGCCAAATCCACAGTACCCCCGAGAAGCCTGCAAACCATACCCACAGAGATTGTTGGGTCTTCAAGTAGTCCGGCAAACTCAATGCCGAACACAAGGGGCTCGACACACCAAGCGAGGACGATGACGAACCCCACAAGCAGAGCACCGGAAAACAAAAGAATTTCCCACAAGAAGTCAAAACAGTAAACTCACTTCAGGTGACAAAAGGGAAAATCAGAGCGGCACCCATAGAAATATGCGCCGCACGGCCTACCCCAGCGGAGTCCCGACATTGGTTGTAAAAACCAATCACCTTTGATCATTGGGATTACTCCGGACGTATCCGGAACGCAGGATGGACTGCCCTGATATTAGATCCTATAATCGACGGGCTCCAATCAGAAGTCCTAATGGACCGCGGTAGTGATCTAAACCTGCTATATCAGGACACAATCCGCAAAATGGGGATTGACCCAACCAAAATTCGCAACAGCAACACCTCCTTCAAGGGGGTAATGCCAGGTCTATATGCCCATTGCACGGGCTCCCTACTGCTAGAAGTTGTGTTCGGCTCATCCGACAACTTCCGCCGCGAAAAGTTAACCTTCCATATTGCCCCACTCAAAAGTAGTAATCAAGCACTATTGGGATGTGAAGCTTTCGCCCGCTTTAACGCAATTCCGCATTATGCATCTCTTACACTTAAAATGCCCGGTCCACGCGGCATCATCTCGTTAAAGGGAAATATCAAGTGTTACTCGAGCACGGAAGAACGTGAGACTGCCTGGCCAGTCACACACTAATCCGGCTCCGCTAAATCAAGCACCTGAACAGGAAATTCGGACCCCGGACACGGCTAGACGAGTCCAGCGTAAACATATGAAGACCTACTAGCCGCACACCCCCATACAAGGGGCTGCATGCATGTACAACAAGAGACAATAAAGCTCAATTTTATTCTCTTTTCGAATCGTACTCCTTTTATTTAATATAAAGTACATTTTTCGCACGATCTTTCTTCAACTAAGTTCTTCTCCTTTACAGATGAACACCGTGCTACACCCGTCCAGGATACGGCACAATAGAGACACAAGCGCAGACGTGCAGTAGGGACCCGTTGCAAGGATTCTTTTCAGATTAAGACCCTGCGTAAACCTTTTTTACTGTCTCTTGTTGATACACATCCCCCGGTTTCTTGATATAACCGAGGAGGAGGCTGGCATTTTGGCATCGGCCGCGTCAGAATTTTTTGTGTGTACCTGGACACCAGGGGCTTAGGGCATTGTTCTGCCCGTTTTCATAAAGACCGAATACCTTAGGGAGTGTTCGGCGTCTCGAGTTAGGCCTTATATGCATCAGCTCCGAATCATGTCTTTGGTCAAATGTTGGGTTTGCCCGGCTCCTGTGTTTTGCTGCCTTACGTTCCTATTCTATCAGCTAACGCGGCACCAGGAGAACTATTGCGATTGTGCCCCGGTTCGGCCTGGCAAGCACCTCAGTAGAGAAAGCCAAAAACTAACTGTCATGATATAGCGTGAGACTGGTCAACCACTCGATGACCCACCGGAATGTTTAGAATTCCTCCGCATTAACGAAGGACCGTTTCCCGGTCAGGCACATACGCGCCCCGAATTCGGGAGAGCGCGGTGCCCCTAGGGGCTATATAGTAGCCCCACCATCGAACTCCTATGGCTAAGTGAAAGTGATAAAGCATTATAGTCCGGTTGCCTAGTTTGCTACGCTATCACCTCCTTTACAGGACCAAGACGTTGGATTAAGTGTGAAAATGCGCTTTTTTTTGCAAACACCCCCGCACTATGTGTGTGAGGGCTGAATCCAAGGACTGCCATCTTTCAGGTTATATACACATATACGTTAACGGCCGCACAGGAGGTACTTTAATACTTGAACGAACAAGTATAAAAAACCCTTATATTATATTGAAACATTGTTTCCCAAATCATACATGTCATTTGAACATAATATCCTTCACGCACTGCGTCTCTATTAAACGAGCGCCCTGCAGGACTTCCTCAAAATAGTGCTCGGCAGGTACTCGGCTTTTGTCCGAATCCTGGGATGCAACGTCGGTGGCCTTCATCTCCGCCCAGTATGTCTTGACACGGGCGAGAGCCATCCGCGCACCCTCTATGCATGCTGACCGCCTCATTGCACTAATATGCGGCACCGCACCAAGGAACTGTTGCACCAAGCCAAAATAACTCTTCGGCTTGGGCCTCTTTGGCCACAAGTGAGCCACAACAGACTTCATGGCAAGTCCAGATAACCTATTGAGCTTAGCCCATTCGGCCAGACGATCGGTCAATGGAAGCGGACGCTCTGGACTATGGAACTGCGACCAAAAAAGCTCTTCCATTCCGTGATCCTTTTGGCCTCGGAAGTGTTCGGCCGCATCCGCGGCACTCGCCGCCAAATCCAGATAAGCATCCTCCGCACCCCACAGCTGGCCCAACTGAGCATACTTGGGATCCGTGAATTTCCTCCATAGCAGAAAAGGCTTTCCAGCCGCAATATCTTCGGCCTGACATAGCTCCTCTTTCATAGCTCTCATTGCAGAGCGAGCATCCTTTGCCTCAGTAGCGGCCTTTTTCAGGTCCTCTTGTTCTGCTCGACCTTCTTTTTCAGGAAGCTCGCAACGGTCGGTAGCATTCTTCAACTTTACGGCCATCTCAGCCATTCCTTTCTTGCTTCGGCAGTGAGCAGCATGTTCGGCTTTCAGCTCTTCGGCCGCTTTTAAGGCAGCCGCATCACTTTTTCGGGCTTGCTCCTTGGCGCGGGCAAGTTCTGCCCGAAGGTTCTCCATGGCAGCGGCACCATCTGCGTCAAGCATACAAGTTGTAAGGCACATACATTAAGCTACCTTACCGGGTGTCCGCGGAGAAGTTGCATACCTTGTGACTTGTCAAGCCGCTTATTGACAAGCACGATGTCAGAATCCACATGTCAAGTTGCCGCTTTAGTTCGGCAAATTCATCAGTCCAGCTTGCCACCGGATGCTTCGCCACCTACATAGGAAGAGCACATATTATACCTGGGATTATGATCCTCGGCGCGCTGTCATTTTTGACAACGCACCGAGTCTCAGGGGCTACTATCTATACAGGGCGCATTCTATATGCCAAACTGTTAGAAGGTACATCATTTTGCGTACCTCAAAACCCGTCAGTAAACTTATGAAGGCTTCATGCAATCCGCTTTCAGCGGATGAAATCCTTTCAATCACCGTACCCATCAGCGCACGGTGATCTTCCAAGATAGACGCTCGCCCGAGCAGATCTTTCAGCTCCTCCAACCGTACTCCAGTCGGTGCCGGACTTGTCCAATGGCCTTTTTCGAAGGCCGGACGCGGAGGGCTTTGAGGGGACATACGACTGCCTTCGAGCCCCGCCGGATTCGGAGAAACCCTCCGTGACGACACCTTAGTGTCGTCCGCCTCGCATGACGGTACGGCAGGCGGAGGCGTTTCACTCTCCATCATCTCCGGATCGAGATCCCCTGAAGAGGAGCTCTGTTGAGAAGGGCTGAGATCCGAACTACAAGGAAAAATTTCGGTTATCTTCAGAAATAAAATAGGGATGTCTCTCATTTTAAGAAAATGCCCCTCTTTACTTACGGCTCGCTGGAGGGCTGATCTCCTAGGGGAAATAGTGCGGTCGGGGCATCTCCCGGCGCAGGACATTCTGGTGAGGATTTCTTCCCCCGCTTCGAGGCCTTGGTCTCCGGATCTTCAGAAGAGGTCCTCTTCTCCCCTTGGAGGGAGGGATTCTCGATCCCTCCCTTCTTGATAAACTCCTTCGCGGAGGCAGTAGCTCCCTTGTTCCCCCCTTCACCTTCTTCAAAAGTCACAGCCTTTAGCATCCTGGTTAACACAGGATCCGGCGTGGTCTCAAGGAGGGGGGCCGGACACGAGATCAATTTTGCTTTCGCTATCCACTCCTGTTCAAAGGACAGCTCTTTTAAAGGCAAGTTTATGATAGATATACGGATAGCATGTCCGGGTACAGGACTACTTACTTGAGTATCCGGGCGATTGCAGCTTAGACCTGCGTCCTTGGCAATTCCGGACACATTGCTCGTGATCCGAAGAACAGTTGGTACATCTCCACGGGCGTTACGCCCATAAAATGTTGGAGAGCTCGTGGTCCCTCCAGATTGAACTCCCATAGGTGGAGGGGGCGACGTTTGCAGGGCAGGGTGTGACGAATCAGCATGACCTACGCTACTATGACCAGATTGATCTCTCTCTCTAGGAGGTCTCGAATACGGCCCTGCAACAAGGGCACGTCCTTGGACGGCCCCCAGTTGAGCCCTTTATTAACCCATGACGCCAGCCGCGATGGACGACCCGAGCGAAAGGCAGGTGGCGCCACCCATTTGGTGCCCCTGGGAGCTGTGATATAAAACCACTCTTGTTGCCACAGACTGAGCTCCTCTTGGAAATAGCCCTCGGGCCATGGAGCGTCAACATTCTTGCTTATAACAGCCCATCCGCACTATGCCTGCTGCCCCCTGATCATCTTCGGTTCCACTTTGAAGGTTTTGAGCCACAACCCGAAGTGAGGGGTAATGCGGAGGAAGGCTTCACATATGACAATGAACGATGAGATGTGGAGGATGGACTCCGGACCCAAGTCATGAAATTCCAGCCCATAATGAAACATGAGCCCCCTCACGAAGGGGTCCATCGGGAAGCCTAACCCCCGAAGGAAGTGAGACATGAACACCACGCTCACACCAGGCTTGGGAGTGGGAATAACCTGCCCTTGGGCAGGCAGCCTATGCGAAATTTCGCCGGTTAGATACCGGGCGTCTCTCAGCTTGAGCACGTCTTCTTCCGTGATGGAGGAAGGCACCCACTGGCCTTGCAGGTCGTAGCCGGACATCCTCGAAGGTCCGAAGCGCCTGAATCTAGAGCTTTGGGTGTTGGAACTCGAGGCAAGGGGCGGATTTGATTGAGATTGAAAGAAAGGAGCAGGCCTTGGTCTCGTTATAAAGAGGTTGAATACCAAGAGCCCTCCCCGTGACCGTTCGGGACTCGCCTTCGATAGAGGAGGCGCGCCAACGGGCACGACTGGGTTACCCACACCCGTATTAATGAGAATCCCGGAATAAGGGGACACAATCTCTGCTTTGACAAGACGTGCCAAAGAAACCGCCTCGCTAAGCACGCTGAGGTGGAACAGTAAAAATGATTCCAATAAAGGCTTGGTCGTAGTGTGACGTCACGCCGCAGAATACGTCACCAAATTGAATTTGTGTAAAGACTATTCTCTCTACGAAGGTATGTGGAACTTATTTTGCAGAGTCGGACACTATCCTTGTGTTCAAAATCTTCTATGAAGTATTCGGAGGAGGAACCCGCCTTGCAATGCCGAAGACAATATGCGCGCCGGACTCGTCGTCATTGAAGCCTGGTTCAGGGGATACTGAGGGAGTCCTGGATTAGGGGGTGTCCGGATAGCCGAACTATCACCGTTGGCCGGACTCCTGGACTGTGAAGATACAAGATTGAAGACTTCGTCCCATGTCCGGATGGGACTTTCCTTGGCGTGGAAGACAAGCTTGGCGATATGGATATGTAGATCTCCTACCATTGTAACCGACTCTGTGTAACCCTAACCCTCTCCGGTGTCTATATAAACCGGAGGGTTTTAGTCCGTAGGATGAACAACAATCATACCATAGGCTAGCTTCTAGGGTTTAGCCTCTTGGATCTCGTGGTAGATCTACTCTTGTACTACCCATATCATCAATATTAATCAAGCAGGAGTAGGGTTTTACCTCCATCGAGAGGGTCCGAACCTGGGTAAAAACATCGTGTCCCTTGTCTCCTGTTACCATCCGCCTAGACGCACAGTTCGGGAACCCCTACCCGAGATCCGCCGGTTTTGACACCGACACCAGCTCTACAAGGAGCACCATCTCCGGTAGCAGCAGCGGCTTTGGCACCTGCACCAACACTTGCACTTGCATCTGCTCCGGCCCGTGCAGTTGCACCGGCAACAAACTGGGCTCCAGTTCGCACTTCATATACCAAAGTCCTTACAAAAACCGACATGTCCACCTTCTTGGTAAGCATTGGCCGCCCAAGTGCTTCATTCTTTTTTCTTTCCATGTTGTTTCACATGATTCACTGTGTTGATCTAACTGTTTGGGTATGTCTTCTTGTTTGCAAACAGAGAATTCCTAGAGCAACGAGGGAGTCGTTCAACAATCCGAGCGACCACGGCCAAGTTTCTCTTGCCATGCGCAGCCTTGGTGTGAATGAACCTGCTCAATATACCGTAAGTACAAAGGATGGTCGCATGATGATTGATGCTAAAGGATGGTCAAGGTTCAAATCTAAATTATATCTTGGGGTAGGGGATGATGTCAAAATCGAACTTTCTCGGCAAGGAGAGCTGGTCCAAATCAACTTTGAAATTCTTCAGTAGCAGCACGCAACTGCCGAACTGATCTATCCTCCGAGAGATTTTGATGTAATAATCTGGCATGGTGAAACAAGTGTCCTGTGTGTATAAGTAGTATGACAATATTATTTATCACATGGTATATTGTTGATAGAATTGCAACTCTGATTGCTAGTTAGGAACTGTCGTTCGATTTCATTCCAATAGCTGTCATGCTTTATTCAATTTTGTGTATTCGCCTTGCGACAGCATCTAAAACCAGCGCTGTACCGATCGCTTGCAATATGAAAAGCGCTGAGGTAGAACACATGGGCCCCCAAACATGCAGGGTCGGCCTGCGGCCCAAAGTCCAGAACCATGAGCCTATCTGAGTATTATATTCTCAGCTGAACCCCCATAAAAAAAGTTGAACCCCCATAATGCCCATGCGTTGCAGAGGGAGTATATTTCTCGGCAAGGTGAGCCTGCCTGTGATATAAAAGATTTGTATATTTCTTTATAGAGGGAGTATCTCTCTGTCAAAAAATATATTTATGTGTAACTAGTTACTCCTGTCTTTCTACTTCCTTTCACTGATATGTGGGGCAACCGGCAACGGGGTCCATGTGCCATATGCATAAATTAGAGTGCACAACTTCACGGTAGACACACCCCAGTCATAGCGCCGCAGTAATGCCCAATGAGCCGTCAAATCACAACCCCCCCCCCCTTCCAGCTTTAGCAGTAAGCTGGACGGACGAAGCGGCAATATTTCACTGGGCCTGAATCCCCTTCTCCCTCATCTGCTTGTTCATAGAAAACCCCCTATCAGCGATTGCATAGGGTTTTCTCATGGAGAACCAGGTACGAATTCTTCATCCATCCCCAATATATCCAAGTCCCTTGGTCGCAGTAATCCTAGGATGGCAGCCGCCGCTGTTGATGCATTTTTCTTCCTACTGAATCTAGTGTGTTTCATTTGCAGTGCCCAAAGTGCGAGGACCCTACAGGTTTCTGCGCCCTCGACGAGACGCCACACTTGTTCCTTCTCATCCTAACACAGCATTTCGAAACACGCACAGTATGTTCCTAGAATCCTCTTTTCTATCTGGGAGGGCGGTTTCTTTTTGAACATGTTGTGTTCTCATATTATTTTTCCTGCAGTGTATTATTTGCTCTGCCAGAACACATGTACTCAAGATGCTCGGCCTTGCCATAACTGAATACACTAGTTTAATGGTCACAGTGAAGACAAGCCATGGATATGAGTTCCAAGTTGGGTTCGTGAACCAAGAAGATCGCTGCTTTTTTTATGACCGAACTTGGATAAACTTTATCAAGTGCTACAGACTGAAAATTGGCGCATGAATGTTGATGAAAATAGCAGAACTTGGTCTCATCTTCACTGCGATCTTCCACCCCGACGTCGTTCCAATTGTTCATCCAAGTTACTTTTGTATCTGGTTCCATCTTGTTGCCTCGATTACTTCTTAATCCACCTATTCTGTCTAACTAATCACATTTTAAATTTAGAAGTAGCAACGAATCTCTCACGAAGATGCTACTTCTAACTAATATTTTCTTATAATTGCTGGCATGTGTAGGTTTTTTCAGAGTTAAGCAGTCTGCTCGTTTGTTACTCTACAATAACTCGGCTGTTACTGATGGCAATGAAGTTGACTGGATCGGCATCCACAAGTTCCTACACTTTATTGATCGCCTTGAGGTCCTTGTGGGGTGTTTCAATGGTGGAAGGCCACATGGGATATGTGTGCCACTGCTGCACTCGTTGAACAGGTCCAACTGTGTCGAGAAACTTATGGTACAAGTTGTTTTCTGTTATATATGTTGTTCATAAACTATTGCTTATACACAATTTTACAGCTGTGATCTTCTTGAAACAAGAACTGCCCAGTTCTATTGTTCCTATACAGATGCCTGACCATGTCGGGTCAGACTTGCGCTTGGTCACAACATGATGTTTATGTCGACCTACTCAATTCCCCTTGGAGGTGAAAAGATACTTATTCATGGGTGGTCTCAAATAATGAAGGCCCGTCCATCTTAGAGAATAGGACAGAAGATTATGTTCATGCTTTTCCATGGCTCTAAAGCGAATATCCTGTTTAATGACCACGTTGCGAGATGAAGCCACTTTCAGAAGGTTGTGGATGCGCGAGGTGGCGCCTAGGCCTTGTCCTGGGGCTTGGCGGCCTCACCCTTGGTTAACTATAGGCAAAGTAGCACTATTTGAGGTGTGCTTTGTACGGTTGAACCTGTATAAGTACTCATACTGCTTTCAGCTTTGGTTGTTAAGTGCCCCTGCTGGTTTCAGTTAAGGTTGTTAAGTACTCCTGCTGCTTTTATAGTCTGTCGTGTTTCTTCAGTCATGTCTTCCTCCAGCCGCCAAAACCAAACCAGCGCCGACGGGGCCGCCTGCTTCCGCCTCCCACGGCTGGCTGCACCTCAGCGCATGCATCGCCGCCCCACCGTCTCCTAAATCGTTAACGCCGACGTCCTCTGCGCGCTTTGGTGCGCTCGCCGCGGCGCCGCCCTCTCGCGTTGTCAACATGGTCAACAAACAACAAGAATCGGCAGAAGTACGTGGAGAGGATGACAGTAGGGGCCCACCACGTCAGTGTATGGAAAACCAAAATGCTTCCTCCTAGTGTTTTCCTGACATCTGGACCCACGACATTGTGAGCGTATATAGTCAATAGACAAGAGAACAGCGCAAGATCGGCTGACACCTGGGACGTAGCTACTCGAGCAGTATTTTTTTTTTGTTATTGTTGAGACGGAGCAGGGTTTGAACTGGGCTGTGGCCCGTCTAGCCCAGGCTTATATTTTGTGTTCACCATGTGACCAGCCCAGCTATTTTTTCTTTGTGAAAATGAGCCCAGTTTATTTTTTTCTGAAGAATACCCAATCCAGGCCTACTTATTTTTCTACGCCCTGATGGGCTGCAACTCTTTCAAGACACCTGCAAATCTTGAAAGTAATATGAAATGGGTTGTAAATATAAAAACAGATGACAAATTGGCAACTACTTTATAATTTTTGAATTATTTCACATTTTCAGATTCCTATTTCACTGGGCATTAACCTAATTTAAATATATCTTCAAAGTACTTTAAATCTGGCTCGACATTTTGGTATTAAAAATAGTTTGGAACCCACAGAAATATGCGAAATTGGCCCTGGCCAACCAAAAAAACGACTGCAATAAATTGCATAAGAAGTTGCCATGAGCTATATATAAATTATTAAAAAAAGAGGGAGTGGTCTGACTTGTGGGCCTGTTTAGTTGATGCGTATGTAAGATTTTTTTAGTTATTATATACGTCAACAAACGATTCTAGTAGACGTAACCATTGGATGTCAATCCAATGGCCGTCGTGTTTCTTCAATCTCTGATCTTCTTGCTCCAGCCGCCTGCTCCCGCCTCCCGTGGCCGGCTGTGCTGCCGCGCAGGCCTCAGCGCCCCCTACTACTCCCACCGCTGGCCATGGCATCCCTCTACTTACCCACTCCCCCTGTTATTCTGCAGCGACGGCAGCCTCACACCGCAGCCGAACCGGTGAACCCTCGTACTCCTCTCCACACGGGCTTCCACTGCTGCGTCTTCCCCTTGCTAGGCCTCGCCGTCGTCCACCGCCATGGTGCTCTCGGCGCGGCATGGTCAATGTGGTCAATGACCGACTTCTATTGGAAGAGTACTGTATGTGGAGAGGCTGACAGTTGGGTCCACGGCAGCCGCAAGGAAGTGCCTCCTTATTACACGGAAAATAATTATTCCTCCACCTGACAGCACAGACCCACCGGACGGGCCAACAGTATTTCGTGAAAAAAACATTTCCCCCTGACTGTTGGGACCCACCGTACGGGCCACCATATTTCACGAAAAAAATGTCCCCCCTGCTGTCAGCTCGGACCCACAGGAAGTGCCTCCTTATTGTGCACAAAAAAATGAATACTCCCCCTGCTAGCTGGAACCCAACATAGTCGGAGGCTGACTTGGGGGCCTACCAAGTTGACGGGGATGGAGGGCTTTGTCAACTTAGTCAATATGAACGATTCTAGCTCCTGTTACCGTACGATGTTCATCCAACGGTCGTAGTGCTTCTTCAACCTCTAGTCTTCTTGCTCCAGCCACCCAAACCAGCATCGTGCCGCGTGCTCCTGCCTCCCGTGGCCGGCTGTGATGCCATGGAGGCCTCACCGCTCCCTACTATTCCCACCGCTGGCCAGGCCATCCCTCTACTCACCCACACCCCCTGTTATTCTGCGGCGACAGCAGCCTCACACCGCAGCCGAACCAGTGAACCCTCATACTCCTTTTCGTGTGGGCATCCACTGTTGCGTCTTCCCCGGCTTCGAGTCGTCCCCTTCCTAGGCCTCACCATCATCCATCGCCGTGGTGCTCTCAGCATGGCATGGTCAACATGGTCAAGGAACGACTTCCATCGGACGTGGACTGTACGTGGAGAGGCTGACAGCTGGGTCCACGGCCGCAGCAAGGAAGTGCCTCCTTATTACGCCCAAAAAAATATTCCTCCACCTGACAGCGGGGACCCACCAGATGGGCCACTGTATTTCGTGAAAAAACATTTCCCCCTGACTGCTAGGACCCACCAGCTACATCTTCGCATGCAAGGAAGTACGTCCGAGCAAAAAAAATGATTCGCCCCCCTGACTGCTGGGACCCACCAGCGACATGTTCGCACACAAGGTAGTGCCTGACAGTCGGGACCCACCTGGTCAAAGCGTATGTAGCATTGTCATTCTGGTCGCGAGTACATACTGGTGGATGTAGAGGCGCGCACGTGTCATAGTAAAAGCGTGCACGTGTCGTAGTAGAGGCGTGCACGTAGCATGTACACGTACGTACAACGGCCAGGGTGCAAGAAAGAAAATGCGTCCACGTATGTGTACGTACGGGCGGGGTCTCGAACGCCTACTCGCGCATACGTACGGTCAGGGCTCGTGTACATGGCTGGGTCAGAACGAAGAAACAGCGTCGTCATCGTGTTCATGGGGAGCCAACTGGCTGGGTCGGAACGGAATGTGTGGTCGTGTTCATCGGGAGGGCTTGGATGGAGCAGGCGATGGAAACGAGGCCTGGCATACCGCAGAACAGAGGAAACGACCTTGTGTTTAACCGGCCACGTTCGAAACAGGATCCTGTTCATCGGGAGAGGTCTGGCATACCACAAAATGGAGGAAACAGACCTCCTACGGTCGAAACGGGGGTCCTGTTGATCGGGAGGGGTGTGGCGTACTGCAAAACGGACGAAACGGACCTCCTACGGTTGAAACGGGGGTCCTGTTGATCGTCAGGGGTGTGGCGTACCACAAAACGGACGAGACGGACTTGTGTTGGAGTGCTACGGTTGAAATGGGGGTCCTGTTCATCAGGAGGGGTGTGGCGTACCGCAAAACGGGACTCCACGAGATACTGTTCATCTTCACCATTGACCTCCTCCAGCCTCCATGGGCTACTGTTCATCCACCGTCGACCTCCTCCAGCCTCCACGGGCTCCTGTTCATCCTGCCTCCACCGTGCGCTACTCCACCGACTACTGTTCAACCACCCCTCCACGGGCACCCCTCCACTGTCTACTGTTCATCCAGCCCTCCACACCACGGGTCATGTTCAACCCCCCTCCACGGGCACCCCTCCACCGTCTACTGTTTATCCAGCCCTCCACACCACGGGGTCCTATTCATCCAGAGGCAACGCCACCGCTCACTGTTCATCCAAACCCCCCGCAACACTCACTGTTCATCCAATCGATTGGCTTCAGTTAGCAGCAGTAGCGAAGGAATCGCTCGATCGGGTTCAGTTAACAGCCATCGATCGATCGCTCGGATT
Source organism: Triticum aestivum (assembly GCF_018294505.1). NCBI lineage: Eukaryota > Viridiplantae > Streptophyta > Magnoliopsida > Poales > Poaceae > Triticum > Triticum aestivum. Next base: position 545,837,983 of record NC_057810.1, on the reverse strand, counting down.
CAGTAACGCGTAGTATGTAGTGCAATCGCTCGGGTTCAGTTACAGCCCAACGCCTCGCTTGGGTTCAGTTAGAGCCAACGCCTCGCACACACACGCGTACCTTACAAGAGAAACGTGCATCGCTCAGCCCCCGGCCTCCCACCGTACCGGGAACTCCCCGAAATTTTCCTCCCCCTTGCTTCTACCATAGTTTTTCCCGTCATGGACGGCCCAAAGAATGTCATGCAGTTGCGTCTCCGGCCCACCCAGGACGAAAAGCCCATTTTCTGTCATGATTTTTTGTCATAGAAGTAGGAGCCCATCACATCTATGATGATACCGGGTTTTGTCACAATTATCGTCATAGAAGTGTCATATGTATGACAGGAAAAAAAATTCCTTCGGCCCAAAATGTCACGGATGTGTCTTTTTGTTGTAGTGTCTAATGTCTTCAACTCCCATGCATGATGAAACTTGTGGTGAGGTTTCTTCAGTTTAGTGTAGGAAGGATCAATCGTGGTTGCTGCCAAGGTCAGCAATGAAGGCTGAGAGGAGGACAACAGGCTTGCCTTTTGGAGATCGAAGGGCTGGCCTACAACGAGGCCTATCCGACCAAGGACATCCCTGTCATTCCTAAAGTCTACAGTAACGAATTTCACTCTTTTGTCCTGGAGGAAGTTCTTAAAATCTTGGCACTCAACATCGGCATGGCACATGTGGTAGACCAAGAACACGTTATATACAGAAACCTGGATCACGGCGCGCTTCTTCTTCTCTGCCTCCTTTAGAATCTTCTCTCTTTCCAGGATTGTGGTGTACTCAACATCTAGCCCAGCGACCCACTCATCCGTTGAACTGTTGAACATGCGTAGGAAGTGAGCAAGGCATGCTTTCACCATCGCGGATCCACGTGTGTAGATGACGATGAGCTCATCACCGGTGATGGCTCTAACCTAGTACTCAGTGACAACCATGGAGATTTGGGAGGCCATGGATTTTGGAGGAGGGTTAGGAGAAGTTGAACTGGTGTAATGTGAAAGGACAGGACGACTGGGAGCGAACTGTTGTAAGTACTTTACTAGTAGAAGACGGGGACGAGTAGGGCGTGCAAATGGCATGGGGTTGCTGGCTCGCCCGATGGATAAACGGCTGCAAGCCCCCAAAGAGTCCTCGAGTACTATGCGGGACCCACTAGATGTCATGTCTACTAGACCCATATCATAGGCCTGACGGTATAACTTATGCCTGTTCGCACACCATGGTGGCGCATGGATGTAACTTCACTTAATTTCATCAATCGTCGCACCTCCCACGACCTTCGCCTCCCTCGCGCAGTCGTGCCCTTTGAGACTTCGACCGGCTATAAATGAGCAATTTTTTTGCCTACTCCACATGAATAATACTCCCTCTGGTCATTTTTACTTCCGTCAACCGTTTGCAAAGTGTTTGACCAAATTTATACTAAAAATATCAATACCTACAATACTAATTATAATGAGTATAAGAACTACGTTTTATAATGAGTATAAAAAATATTGATTTTACATTGTGAATGTTGATACATTTTTCTATAAGTTTGGTCAAAGTAGAGGTACATTGACTTTAGACAAAACTTAAATGCACAATGCAGACTAGTTCCTCCGTCCAGGTGTGTGCCATGTCCTATCTTGTCATCACAACAAGGTTAGCTATTAGAGTACTACTACCTCCCTTCTAGTTTAAAGGGTTCAAAATTTTCACCTACTCTTAGCAAGATAGAGGTGGTGGAATAGTTTTTATAGTCTGCAAAAGTACTCAACTAATGTTGTCGTTCTTCACAAAAAAATGTGTTTACCAATGCATGCATGAACACTAGTTACTCTAACCCCCCTCTCTTCTTTAATTCTTTGCCACATCAGCATGTTTGCTCTTCCCATGTGCATGATACCAGCTAAGATACCACCATTATGGCCAGCCTTAATCATCGCATGCAATAATTTAGTGCACCTTGAAATATGAACATGTGTGGGGCGTGTATTTTTTTAGTGACTTGAGACTATACCTAGCCCGTCATGCAAGATGACTTATTATGCAACGTTCCCCATACCTGCTGGAAGCCCGTTCGTCTCCAAACCTTTTCCTCTCCATGTATGGAAACAATATGCCTGCCAGACTCTCCTTATCCCTCCGGCGGTCCCACCACTCCACCCCGTGTGGAAAAAAATCTGCATGCATGACTCTCCTCCCCCCGCGCTTGTCCAATCCATTGTGACCAGCAATATTTCCACCCCTTCCCTCCCCCGTAATTTACTCCAACAAATATGCCCACATAGCTGTTACGTTAATCATGCAACATATCTTATGGGACGCTGCTTCAGTTACTTAACTACAGGTGCATTGGGTCACTGACATATGGGCCCAACAGGGGTCTGGCCCACATGTCAGTGATGTAACTGGACCTGCAGTTAAGTCAGTGCAGCTCAGTCCATATCTTACGTAGGTGTGCCATTGCTCGCTATAAATACTATGCCTCCCACGACATTCGGAAGAACGCTCATGTTCATCTCTATCTCCTCCCCCTCCCTCTCACGTCGACCACCATGGCATTGCCCCTCCCAAGTCCTAGGCGCCCCTTGAGGGAGTCCTTGATTAAGGGGTCCTCGGACAGCCGGACTATGTACTATGGCTGGACTGTTGGACTATGAAGACACAAGATAGAAGACTTCGTCCCGTGTCTGGAGGGGACTCTCCTTTGCGTGGAAGGCAAGCTTGGCGATGCGGATATGTAGATTCCTTTCTCTATAACCGTCTTTGTGTAACCCTAGCCCCCTCCAATGTCTATATAAACCGGAGGGTTTAGTCCGTAGGACCACAATCATAATCTCATAGGCTATACTTCTAGGGTTTAGCCATTACAATCTCATGGTAGATCAACTCTTGTAATACTCATATTCATCAAGATCAATCAAGCAGGAAGTAGGGTATTACCTCCATAGAGAGGGCCCGAACCTGGGTAAACATTGTATCCCCCGCCTCCTATTACCATTAGCCTTAGACGCACAGTTCGGGACCCCCTACCCGAGATCCGCCGGTTTTGACACCGACATTGGTGCTTTCATTGAGAGTTCCACTGTGTCGTCGAAGATAGGCTTGATGGCTCGCCTTGTTATCGAGGATAACACCACCTCCGGAGGAGCCCTGGCCTCAGACCAAACCCTCCCGCTGGGCGGCTTTACCATGGTCGCCCGCTCTGCAATCGGGTCGACGATGACATCTTGTGTCATCGAAAATCGCCGCCGCGTCAGCTCAGAATACTCCGAACAGATGGATCCGACGGAGTTGTCATCTTTAAACAAACTCCTGGATCGCATCGCCGCCTTGGGAGTCGCTACGGACTATGATCGGATTGGGCTTAAACCCGATCAGAGAGAAATTGAATCTCCACCGATCACCCACCAGATAGTGGTATTGGAGGAGCAGTGCGACGACTCTTCCCCTATGTTGAAGATGAACTATGTTCGGATCTTCGAGCTCACAGAGCCGGATAATCACCCGCGGGTGGGCCTGCCCCATACTCCGAACTTGGAATCAGACAGTGGGCCTGAAAGATTGGATGATATCCTGGAGCCCAAACTGTTAAGCTCGGAAGTTTCTCAAGCTCTGGATCCCATACAGGGTCAGGGTTCGGACTTAAAGCCACCCACCCACCCAGATATAAGAAATCTTACCCACATCAGACAGTAATCCCGAGAAACGGTCCACCACTTTTGGGCTAGATTCCTCCTTGTCAAGAACAAGATCAAAGACTGCCGCGATAAAGATGCAATCTCATTATTCTGCAAAAACTATATGTCACTTTTTATGGCATCCTGGAAGCTACGACACTACTTTCAAGAGCGTTCGATTATGGTGGCCTCCGAAGTACCCCTCAATGACATAATAAACAACCGCAATGCTACGGGCCGGATTGACAAGTGGGCCATTGAGCTCCTTCCATTCGACATATCATACAAGCTGCACAGGGCCATTAAATCTCAAGTATTGGCTGACTTCATCACCGAATGGACAGAAGCCGAACTCCCTAAAGAGTACGACACATACTCTAACTGGGTCATGCACTTCGACGGCTCTAAAATGTTGGCAGGCCTAGGGGCAGACATTGTCCTAACATCCCCTACCGGAGATACTGTTCAGTACATCCTACAAATATTGTTCATGGACTCCAACAATGCAGCCGAATACGAAACCTTATTACATGGTCTTCGGATTGCCGTCTCCATGGGCATACAACGCCTGGAAGTGCGTGGGGAATCAAATCTCGCAATATCTCAAATAAATGGAGATTTCGATGCCAAAGATCTGAAGAAGGCGGCTTATCACAACGTCGTTCTCAAAATGTCGGCTCGGTTCGAGGGGCTCAAGTTTCACCATGTGGCTCGAGAAAGTAACCAAGAAGTGGATGTCCTTGCTTGCATCGGTGTTAAGCGCGACCCCATCCCACCCAACATCTTTCTGGAAAGGCTTTTTAAGCCCACCGTGGTGTAGCAAGGGGAGAGTGGTAACACCAATCCGGATCCAAATACAACCCCAGACTCCGAAACACACCGATATCATGGGGGGCTCAGCACCGAAATTACACCATCGGCCCATCTCATCATGGCAGTCATCGCCCCGTGGACCGAACCCTTCTTAGCCTACCTTAATAGGCGAGAGCTTACCAAGGATCAGAACGAGGCACACTGCATTGTGCGGCGCTCTAAAGCCTACAAGGTCCACGAGGGAGAACTCTATAAGAAAAGCGCTACTGGAGTACTTGAAAGATGCATCTCCGAGGAAGAAGGGCGGCAGCTCTAGGCTGAAATTCATGCTGGTCTCGATGGTCACCACGCCGTGGCCCGGGCTCTTGTAAGCAAGGCCTTTCATACAGGTTTTTACTGGCCGACGGCCCGAGCAGACACACAGGACCTTGTCCAACATTGCGTTGGATGCCAGCTTTTCGCTAATCAAAGCCACATGCCACCCACCTGTTGGGGAACGTAGCAGAAATTCAAAATTTTCCTACGTGTCACCAAGATCTATCTATCGAGAAATTAGCAACGAGGGGAAGGAGAGTGCATCTACATACCCTTGTAGATCGCTAAGCGGAAGCATTCAAGAGAACGGGGTTGAAGGAGTCGTACTCGTCGTGATCCAAATCACCGGAGATCCTAGTGCCGAACAGACGGCACCTCCGTGTTCAACACACGTATAGCCCGGTGACGTCTCCCATGCCTTGATCCAGCAAGGTGAGAGGGAGAGGTTGAGGAAGACTCCATCCAGCAGCAGCACAACGGCGTGGTGGTGATGGAGGAGCGTGGTAGTCCAGCAGGGCTTCGCCAAGCACCGCGAGATATGAGGAGAAAGAGAGGTAGGGCTGCGCCAACAGGAGAAGAAACTCATGTGTTGGGCTGCTCATATGCCTCCACTATATATAGGGGGAGAGGGGGCTGCGCCCCCACCTATGTTTCCACCCCTAGGGGGCGGCGGCCAGCCCTAGATCCCATCTAGGGGGGCGGCCAAGGGGTGGAGAGGGGGAAACTTGCCCCCCAAGCAAGGTGGGGCGCCCCCTCTCAAAACCCTAGGCTCCTTGGGCCCTTGTGGGGGGGGCGCACCAGCCCACCTGGGGATGGTCCCCTCCCACACTTGGCCCATGCAGCCCTCCGGGGCCGGTGGCCCCACTTGGTGGACCCCCGGGACCCTCCCGGTGGTCCCGGCACGTTACCGATAAAACCCGAAACTTTTCCGGTGACCAAAACAGGACTTCCCATATATAAATCTTTACCTCTGGACCATTCCTAAACTCCTCGTAACGTCCGAGATCTCATCCGGGACTCCAAACAACATTCGGTAACCACATACAAACTTCCTTTATAACCCAAGCGTCATCGAACCTTAAGTGTGTAGACCCTACGGGTTCGAGAACCATGCAGACATGACCGAGGCAACTCTCCGGCCAATAACCAACAGCGGGATCTGGATACCCATGTTGGCTCCCACATGTTCCACGATGATCTCATTGGATGAACCACGATGTCGAGGATTCAATCAATCCCGTATACAATTCCCTTTGTCTAGCGGTATTATACTTGCCCGAGATTCGATCGTCGGTATACCGATACCTTGTTCAATCTCGTTACCGGCAAGTCTCTTTACTCGTTCCGTAACACATCATCCCGTGATCAACCCCTTGGTCACATTGTGCACATTATGATGATGTCCTACCGAGTGGGCCCAGAGATACCTCTCCGTTTACACGGAGTGACAAATCCCAGTCTCTATTCGTGCCAACCCAACAGACACTTTCGGAGATACCTGTAGTGCACCTTTATAGCCACCCAGTTACATTATGACGTTTGGTACACCCAAAGAATTCCTACAGTATCCGGGAGTTGCACAATCTCATGGTCTAAGGAAAAGATACTTGACATTAGAAAAGCTTTAGCATACGAACTACGATCTTTGTGCTAGGCTTAAGATTGGGTCTTGTCCATCACATCATTCTCCTAATGATGTGATCCCGTTATAAACGACATCCAATGTCCATGGTCAGGAAACCGTAACCATCTATTGATCAACGAGCTAGTCAATTAGAGGCTTACTAGGGACATGGTGTTGTCTATGTATCCACACATGTATCTGAGTTTCCTATCAATACAATTATAGCATGGATAATAAACAATTATCATGAACAAGGAAATATAATAATAATGCCCTACAAACAATCCCCATTACCTGGCCTTTTGCGGTCTGGGGATTGGACATGGTTGGACCCCTTAAAGGAGGAAGCCATAAGAAAAAATATCTGCTGGTCATGGTGGATAAATTCACTAAGTGGATAGAGGCCAAACCAGTCAAAACGGCCGAAGCCAGGCCAGTGGTAGATTTTATATCCGGCGTTGTGCACCGTTATGGTGTCCCACACAGCATTATCACTGACAATAGCTCCAATTTCACAGCTGATGAGGTGAAAGTCTGGTGTGCTAATCTGGGCATCAAGCTCGATTATGCCTCCGTATACCACCCACAAACCAACGTTCAAGTCGAACGAGCTAATGGTCTTATTATGAGCGGCATCAAACCCAGATTAGTGTGGTCTTTGAAAGAATTAGACAAGCACTGGCTGGAGGAGCTCGACTCCATACTCTGGGGGTTGCAGACCATGCCCAATCGTTCTACCGGATATACACCTTTCTTCATGGTGTACGGCGCAGAGGCTATGTTACCTTGCGACATTATCCATGACTCACCTAGAGTGCGCATGTATGAAGAGAGAGAGGCCAAGCTGGATCGGCAGGACAACTTAGATGCCCTGGAGGAGGAGTGTGACGTTGCTAAGGCCCGTTCTGCATTTTATCAACAATAGGCTCACAGATATCAAAGCAGAGAAGTACGGGCCAAGACTTACAACATTGGTGAACTTGTTCTACGCTTGCCAGAGAAGAAAAATGACAAACTCAAGCCCAAGTGGGAGGGTCCCTTCATCATCGACGAAGTTCTCACCGGTGGAGCGTACCACCTGCGTGATGCATCAGACAACCGCCTGGAGCCGAACCCATGGAACACAGCCAGACTCCAAAGATTCTATGCCTAGCGCCGGACTCTTCGTTCCTCTCCTTTTTACCTTCTTTTTTCCTTTATTTACTTTTCCTCTCTTTTCACTTTTACTTACTAAGCTGTAAAGCTCTTACACGGCTCGAGCATACGCCTAAAAACACATACAATTCTTAAATATGTCTGTCCATTATACCTGGGGGCTTCTCATACACAAGCTTATTACTATTATTTTCCGAGCATCAAGTTCACCACATATGTGTATTTTCCACATATTTACCTTTTATTCGCCATTATATGTATCTATATGACTTAAGATTTGGCCAAGCTGGGTTGCCTGGCTCCTGTGCTTATGCCCTACGTTCCCGTTAGTTCGGCTAGGGCATAAAGGGAGCATCTCGGTTATTGTTACTGCCGAGTCATCCGGATGTGTACCTCAAACTGGGTGAAGCCGAAAGCTAGCGTTCTTAAGGGAATATTCGGTCGGTGGACTAAAGATGTGGTTTACTTGTCGCATTATGAACCCCCAGATGTTATGTAATGATGTGGTTTCTTCAAACACAGTTGGGACATGCACCTTGATGCATGCTTACCCAGGGAAAGGAACCCTTAATGGAACTATTCTCTCTGGAAGATGTTTCTTATGATTATAATGTAATATAACATAACTAGACGGATACTTGTCTGTTCAAGCAACTATGACCCCTACGCCTGGTTTCCACACATACCCCGGTTTATATTACCGAGCGGGTATTCGGAAGCACTCCGCACCTTAGGGTACGGAGGTTGAAGCGAAAAGGTCTGCCATGACAAGCATTTTTTTACAATTCAGCTAGAAGACATAATCTGTCACATGAAGTACATAGTCACTTAGACTCAAACACTTCTTCTATGCCATCTAACAAGCTATCTAGCCTACAATCCTGCTGGGAATACTTGGTGGCTACTTGAACCTGGTCATATACCAGACTAACGGGAATTTCTTCCCCATTTGACCCTACAGGTCCGACCCGGGCCATGTGGTTTGGGTCGAGCTTGGTATACCAAGTTTTCACCATTGCCCAGGCTTCTCGCGCACCTTCCTGGCAGGCAGAAATCTTCCATAATCGGAAGCGCCGCCGCGCTCCCTTGAATAGTTGTACAAGCCCCTCCATACTTCCTGGAGGAGAGTCGGATGGCCACAAGGCCTTGGCCACACCTCGCATCGCCTGCCGAGCTCTCTCGTGCAGTTGCTATAGCTCTTGTAGTAGATCGCTTGACAATCCGGACACCTCCTCTTTGGGATGACCCGTCAATATACCTACAGACAGAATTATTGTCAGTTTCTTTCCTTGCCGAACTATGTAAAGGTAAATCCGAACACATACTAAATATGCTGCCTCGCAGCTTCTTATTCTCCTTCATGGAGTCCGCTAGCTGGGCTCGCACATCTTTTAGCTCTTCGCCGAGCTGGGTGTTGGCATCTTGGAGTTTGTTCTTATCCGCCCTGACCTGTGTCAAGATACGTTCGCCCGCGGCTAGTTGCCTTTGAGCTCCTGAACCTCGTGCTTGTGCAACATCCAGCGCTTTTGTTATAAGAAGTTGCGCTTGTAATAATAATCCTGGTATATGATTATGTTTTCTCGATAGCGGGGAACATTACCAGATGGTGCCTTCTTGGATTTCTCCAGTTCGGCAGTCGCTTCCGTCAGCTGGTCCTGGCACTTTTCTAGCTCTTAAGACAACAGATTGTTCTTCTCTATGAGCACCTGATCATATAATGATCCTTAAATCAGTTGTACCAACTGTTTCAAGTCTCGGGGGCTACAGGTATATGATTATCAATTTTGTACAAATGTGTACTTACCCGTATATCTTTCAAATACTGGTATGTGGCTCTTGCAAGCCCATCTTGAGCAGCTCGGATGTAAGCATCACCCGAGTTGAAGGCATTGAAGGCTATGGAGCGGGGCTGTGGATCTCCCTGATGACCTTCCGCCATTCATGTTATAAATGACAGATTAATATTTACGAAAGAAGATTCGGGGAGTTGATGGAGTAGAGTAGTGGGACGAAAACTCACCCAACTGGGAGGATTGTACATGGAAAATCCATCCCTGGGCTTAATGTGGATGAACTCCTCCTCCTCCCCTTTATATAACCCGGACAATATTTTCGCCAAGGAGGTGTGAGTGTCCGGACCCTTCGGACCATAGCGGGTGGCATCGTCTTCTCCATTGATGTGCCACATGGGGCACCCTTGGTATTGGAGTGGCTGAACCCCTCACATTATGGATATCGCCATAACCTCGACTATTAACAATCCGGATTGGGCAAGCTTCTTTATTTTTCTCATCAGTTGGTAAACTTCCATGCTATCTTCCTCCCTGGGTTTCGTGGACGCCAGCTGAGGCGCTTCTTCAAGGGAGTAATTGAATATTTAGCAAGGCCCCTCCGGATTGGGTCAGGAAAGGATACGTCTTCGATGTAAAACCATTCGGAAGGCCATTCTTCGGCGTACCGGATAAATATCCGGTCCCAGCGATGCGCCATATCTCGGCTTCGCCCACTTGGAATATTGATCCCTCTTGATTATGAGGGACGAGGCAGAACAACTTCTTCCATAGCTCGAAATGAGCCTCACAGCCCAAAAATAGCTCACAGAGAGCAACATAACCCGCAATATGCAGGATGGAGGCAGGCATGAAGTTGTGCAGTTGGAGTCCATAGTACTCCAGAAGCCCTTGGAGGAACGGATGGATTGGAAATCCGACGCCTCTCAGCAAATAGGGAACAAAGCATACCCGCTCCCCCCTGGACGGGTGGGGGAGCTTCTCCGCCTGTTCCCCGCCGTCGAAAGAAGCCAGTCCGGCTCAGACGGGACTAGATCCGTGGGAGGAAGAAATCCCTGGGTCTGCAGCTTCACCAGTTGGTCATGGAATACAGAACACTTTTCCCAGTCCCCTTGCTTGGGGCCGCGACGGCAGGAGGAAGAGCTGGGAGCGCTAGCCATGCTGGGGTGGCTTTTTGTGAGCAAGCTTTGAGGATTCCTCATTTAGGGGAGATGGTGTGGATTAGATCTGACGATCCCCATCTCTTTAATAGACAATTTTCTTATATGGTTAGGGTGGTAAATGCAAAATGCCCCGAGCTCTCGTATTCGCTCGACACGTGGAAACTGAAATCACGAAGGTACAGAAGCTGAGGAGCGTGTCATTAAATGAAGGGCCGGACACTTCTATTCAAGTCAAGTACTTTGAAGTATTCAGAGAAGGAACCCGCCTTGCAATGCCGAAGACAATCTACGCGACAGACTCATCGTCATTGAAGCCTGGTTCGGGGGCTACTGAGGGAGTCCTGGATTAGGGGTCCTCGGATAGCCGGACTATGTACTGTGGTCGGATTGTTGGACTATGAAGACACAAGATAGAAGACTTCGGCCCGTGTCCGGAGGGGACTCTCCTTTGCGTGGAAGGCAAGCTTGGCGATGCGGATATGTAGATTCCTTTCTCTGTAACCGACTTTGTGTAACCCTAGCCCCTCCGGTGTCTATATAAACCGGAGGGTTTAGTCCGTAGGACCACAATCATAATCTCATAGGCTAGACTTCTAGGGTTTAGCCATTACGATCTCGTGGTAGATCAACTCTTGTAATACTCATATTCATCAAGATCAATCAAGCAGGAAGTAGGGTATTACCTCCATAGAGAGGGCCCGAACCTGGGTAAACATTGTGTCCCCCGCCTCCTAGTACCATTAGCCTTAGACGCACAGTTTGGGACCCCCTACCCGAGATCTGCCGGTTTTGACACCGATACCCCTCGTTGCACTGCGCGGACGGTCACGTGTCACCGTTCCGTTCCTCGCCGCCACTAGTAGAGGAGGATGCGTCGGCATTCCACTCCTCGCCACGACGCGTCGGCATTCCCAATCTCGCCAGCACGCGCGTCGGAGGACACGTCGGCTCCCTGCTACGAGGAGAATACCGTGCTGCCCGCCGAGCCCCCCCAGCCTTGAGGAGCTTTGGAAAGAAATGGATGCCCCATGTGGGAGGCTTTTCCGCCGGCAGAGCACGCCAAAATAGAGGCGTAGAAGAAGGCCGAGGAAGAGAAGCGCACCGCGGGGCAAGCTGTCTGGCAGGTCTATGTCGCGTTCGAGAGAGTTAGGCAATTGGCTCTTTGGCAGAAGGCTCGTGCAAGGGCCATGAGGGTGGTGGAGGACGCCCGTGCCAAAGCCCTGAGTGCAGTCTGGCCCAAGGGCCTCACCTATGCTTCATGGTACGTGGACCGGGTGCACTCTTCCAGCGAGGAGGAGTACCTGTTGGCGCCGGATCACCACACCGGTGAGATTGCGCTCGCCTGCTGGCAAGCCGCCAATCAGCACCTCGCGAGTTGCGAGGCTGAGGAAGAGGCGTTGTGTCGGTGCGCTGGGAGATGGCTGCACACCAGGGCACTCGTGGCGCACCGCAAGTGCTCCTGCGAGCGTCGTGGCTTTTAGTAGGAGTATAATTTAGTTTCATAAGGTGATCTCATTAGTTTTGGGACGCAAATGATAAATCCCGAACGTTCGGGAATTATTAGCGTCCTTAATTAAGTATGTAAGAGGGAAAGTTTGGAACCTTGTGTATCCGTACGCATTTTGTAAGTGCGTGCATATAGCACAAACTTTACTATATAATATCGCACTACACGTCTCTCTTTATATATGCTTGCAGACTGTGATACTCCCTCCATCCAGGTGAATAAGTCATCTTTGGTTGTGCACCGTGACCAAGAAGGAGGGAAGACTTTATACACCTAGACGGAGGGAGTACTACTATTACTTATGTACGTGCAAATGCACGTTTTAATATTACGATGCGGTTTTTGTAAAAGTAGAAAAACAGCACTAGTCAAGCTTGTGAAACGATTCAATGCAAAACAAATGCAAACATGCTCGTTTGATTGTTTACTTTTAGCTTCCTTCTCTGTGGTTATTTCTCTATCGTACTTTGTACGGAGTATCTCACTCATCGGAAAGGCATGCAAATTCCCAAACCGCTTCCTACACCCTGTATCGAATTTTTTGCCTGCAAGTTGTGTCGTGCAATTGGAATTCCAACTTGAGTACTACTACTAGTAGGAGTACCAGGCGCCAGTTTGTTTAGGCTTCTAGATTACTATTAGCTATGTCCTGGTTTATTGGTCCCCATTGTAATCTGTGTCAAATTTTGATCTTAAATTTAACTAATGAAATGTTTGTGCATGTCACATGCACTAACATTTTATCAGTTAAATCTTTCGTCAAAATTTACCACAAATTACAATGGTGATGAATAAACCAGGAAGAGGTACAAGTAGTAGTTTAGAAGCCCAAATAAATGAGTGAGGCGCCTTAACGTTACTCTCCATTGTGACTAGTCTTATGGGAAAAGCTGGGGAAGAGATGGCTTACTTTTTAAGCCGCCAAAGGAACTAGCCCTAGGAGTAGTAGCTAGGGATCGAGTGTGCAAGATGAACCGGAGAAAGTAAATGCAGAGAGATGAAATGCAAAAAAGACGGAGGGATGTGATGGTTGCTGTCGGATATCGGGTTCCAGCAAAACCCTTAAGGTTCAAACTCTAGGGTGCGCGCGAAGATCTTCCCCCTACCGATCCACGTTCCAACGCCTCGCTGAGGATCTAAGCTAATGATGAACAACACAAGGGACGCAAGATTTATACAGGTTCGGGCCACCGTTGTGGTGTAATACCCTACTCCAGTGTGTGGTGTGGTGGATTGCCTCAGGGGCTGATGATGAAAAGTACAAGGGAGGAACAGCCTCGTGAGAGGTGTTATTGTGATGGTGATTTGCCTGAGAAGGATTCGATCCGCTCTTGATGGCTCTCGATCAGATCCTGATGAGATGTCCTTCTACTGTGGTGGCTAGCCCTATTTATAGAGGCCCTGGTCCTCTTCCCAAATATTGAGCGGGAAGGGCGCCAACAATGGCCATTTTGAAGGGGAACATCTAGTACAAGTTATCCTGACTAAAGTTGGTCTTCAACTGCTAAAGCACTGGCGATGACGCCGTCTTGGGCTCCATGGTGACCTCCTTCCTGCCGCTCTGCTGGTCTTCGTCTGGTTGCACCGAAATGGTAACCTTTGCCTGATGCCTCGGTACTCCGCGCCTGTGCTTTCCCCCTTTGCACCAAAGAGGAAATAAGGACACTGTGCAGGCCGGCGCCCGCCTTGCGCCCGCCTGGTCTTGATTGTCATGTCTTGCGCCACGGGTATCTCGTGAGGTACCCCTGCCTTGATCTCTCCGCCTCCTCGCAAGCCTGCCTGGTGAGGCCACTCCTGAGGAGGCCTTGCATCGTCCGCCCTGCGAGGCTTGGCCCCTTGCGAGGGTCTTGAGCTTGAGTTGATGAAGATGGGCCATGCTGGGCCACCACTTGAGCTACGCCGCAGGCCGCAGGCAGGCAAGTCTGGGGACCCCCGTTCCCAGAACGCCGACAGTAGCCCCAGGGCCCAAGGCGCGCTCGGACTTGGCTTAGCAGAGAAGCGAAAGGGCAAGTGCGGAGCGCCGCGGGCCCCAACAGCCTGCGGCCTTGGTCGCCGCATGGCGGTTGATTGGACGTGGGCATCTCCGCTTCCCCACGCTGCCTCGACAACTGCCCATCTGACAAAAGGCTGGTCCGGGTTAGGCTTACCTGTATTGCTCTCGTTCGCATTGCTTAAGATCCCCTTTCTTGCTCTTGCCTTCCTGCTTCTAAAATCTCCAGATCCGCCTCAACCTTTCGCCTCTAGCGAGCAATGGTGCCCTGCAAGACCACGACTGGGGATCCATCAGCCTGGTACTCACCGGCGCTGGATCCCCCAAACATGACGGAGAAGAATCTCGCCCTCATGCGCCTGATGACGGCGGTGCAAGGCAGCGAGATGGGGGAGACTACACTCCGGCCCGGCTCCGCCTACCTAGAGGAGAAGGGGAGCACCTTCTATCCCTTCTTCATTAGTGTCGTCATTGCTAGTCTGGTGCCTCCTTTCTCTGAGTTCTTCCTTGCTGTCCTCCGCCAATATAAGCTGCATGATCTGCATCTCCACCCCAACTATGTTCTCCTCATGTCGATCTTCACCTACTACTACGAGGCACGCGTCGGGGTGATGCCTTCCATGGCCTTGCTGCACCACTTCTTCTCCCTCCGAGCCATTGGCGCCAATATCTCGGCGTGCGCAAGCTTTGTTGCATACTCCAAAGCCAACACAATCTCAAAGGCCGGGAAGAGGGCCGACGGCTTCCTGAACTAGTGGGTCATGATGGATGCCGGATGCATCAACTCCCAGCTGGCATTGCCCACGGGGCTGCCCCAGACTGTCGAGGCGTGGTCTCGTGCGAAGCTTGATGACCGGCGGGCAAAGCTGGTGCTGGAGAAGATGAACTCTGACCTGAGGCCGGGCAACCTGAAGGCGGCGAAGCTGATCGGGGACACGCTCCTGAGGGAGTTCTTGGTGCACCGGGTGGCTCCACTTCAGGCGCACTCGCACCCGCTATGGAGGTTCGAGGATGCGGACGTCGTCCTCCGCCTAAGCTCGGAGGCCTTGGCTGACGAGGATTTGACCGCAGCTCTCCGCTTCTTGGTCGGAGAGGACGTGGCAAGCCCGAAGGGCGCTCCGGTCCCCTTGTTCCTCCATGACGACTGGGAGCGGGTGGTGGACGCCATGCCCACCTTTGACGGAGACGGTCTGGTGTCGGTGGAGGCTCCTGAGGGCCTGGCAGCGACGGCTATGGTGGACTTGTCCTCCGATGATTCCGGCGGGGGAGAGGAGGAAGATGAGGAGGAGGAGGAAGAGCGCGACTCGGAGGCGGCCACCAAGGGGCGGGGAAGACTTCCCCTGGCGCAGGTCCAGCGCCCTCCGCTCCATGCCGGACAACGACGAGGTCGGCGCCAGGCGAGGGGGAGAGGACCCGCCCTTGATCCCGAAGAAGGACAGCTCGGGGCTGATCTCCCGAGGGTCTACTCCAGCCCTGGTGCTGCCCGAAGCCAGCTCCAGCGCTTCCGGTGCGCCTTCCTTTGCTGCCGGACCTCCCGAGGCTGAGCCCCGTAGGAGGTTCTCGGACTTCAAGCTCGACCGGAGGCCGTTGGAACCCGCGGCAGCCGACCAGTAAATACTCGAACTCTGCTTTGCTCCTATTTTTGCCGTCAAGGCTTGACATCCTCCATATTTGGTTAGGCCGCCACCTGCGGCAAAGAGGCTGAAGGGGGACTCGGTGGCCCCACTCCGGGCAAGCTCATCTGTTGTGGCCACGCCTTCATCTGCGGGGAAGGGAGGCAGCAGGACTCGCACCTCCCCTGCCTGATCGTCCTCGTGAGGCCAGGAGGAGCGCTCTGGCGGGGAGCCAGCCCCCGTGGCCCCGCTGACTCTGGAGGCGCCTGCGCTTGACGCTGTCGCCGAGGTTGCCAAGGCCCAAGAGGTCCCAGCCTCTCAAGTCGTGATCACGCTGCCGTCTTCTCCTGCTACTCCACCGGCTCCCGTCTCCTCTGCCTCCTCTGCCGCCTTGGACCGTGCTGCTGACGAGCTGAGTCGAATGTGAGAAGATCTCCAGGGCACCAACCCCCGCTTGGTGGCCGGGCGCCTGGAGCTGGTCTCTGGATGGGTTCGCTCTGACGCCTCCGTCCGAGCGGTGCTGAGCCAGGCTGTGACGGCTTCCGAGGAGGAGAAGCTAGTCACCTCCCTGGCCATAGCCGCTCGCGACGTGGCATTGAAGGATGCTTCAACTGTCAAGGGCCACTGCAAGGCGCTGGAGGGCAAGCTGCAAGGACTGCGTGATCAGCTCGCCAAGGAGGTTCGCGACCGTCAGGCGAAGGAGGAGGAGATGAAGGCTCGGGAGGCTGTCGTCAGGGACCATGACGCCAAACTCTCAGCTGATCGCGGCCGACTGAAGATGCTGGAGCAGACGCTGAAGGCGGAGAGGGTTGAGCTGGACACCAAGGCGAAAGTCTTGGCCGAGGACCGTGCGTCCATCACGGACTATGAGGTGAGGTCTCGCAAGGCGCTGAAGATGCTTTATGAAGAGGGTCTGGAGAAGCCGCTGGCCGGAGCCACGGAAGGCCCAGCCAAGCTGCTTCCCTTCCTGGTCGAGGCGCTTGAGGAGGTCATGAACGGCATCGGCCCCATGGCCGAGGTTCAAGCTCGCGTCCTTTCCTCCGCAGCACTGACACGGATCCTCAGCCACGTCTACCTCCGCAACCCCGACACCAACCTTGACGACTTGCTGGAGCCTGTGGATGCCGAACGCTCCGCCGCTGCTGCTGAGGCCGTGAAGGGCCGAGCGGAGGCCTTGCTGGAGAAGTTCCGTGCCTTCAACACTGTGCCCAAGCGAGGTGCTGCTGGCTCCGCGGCCTCGGGGGGTGGAGCCGACAAGAGCGATCCCACCACGAGCGGCGGCGCTGCCCAAGGGTGATCTTCTCACGGCTTCTTTCCTGCTCCAACTCCTGCAACATGCACCGTCCCTCGTGGAGGCGTTTAAACTTGTGTATGGTAGCGTGAGAACAATTTATGGTCTGTAATATTTGCTTCTGAATTTTCGAGATTTTGCGGTTTCCTTCCTATTTGCTTTATGTTCTACGTCGGCAGGGCCCGACCCCATGCATACCTGAGCCGCCGTTAGCCCCGACCGGATCACCAGGACGGGACTAAAGAGTGAGGGGCTACGTGGAAAGTTAGGCTCCTGAGTCGCGATGCTCAGGAGTCCCCCTTGATGCGTAAATAGCAAATAGGGATCTGTCGTTCTACGTCGGTAGGGCCCGGCCCCGCGCATACCTCAACCGCCGTTAGCCTTTCGGAACTAAGGAGTGAGGGGCTACGTGACCAGTTAGGCTTATGAGTCGCGATGCTCAGGAGTCCCCCTCGACGCTCAAACGGTCTTCATACCTTCGCTCCGCCCGGGGAGGGGCGCGCGACGACTAGGTCCGAGGGACCTGGCTGGGTGGCGTGCGCTCGGGCGTGACCCGGGCATAGCCCCCGTGTCCAGCCCCCTCGCGTGGTGCTCCCGAGGGGAGGCATTGCGATGAGGCCAGACACTAAGCTCTGGGCTCCCTGAGGTTGATACAGTCATGGGCTGCCCTCAGTTGTTTATCACCAGCGCGGAGCATAGCGCTTCCGTATGTGTACGGGCATAGCCGCTCCTCGGCAGTGTCGTCAGCCAGCGCGGAGCATGGTGCTTCCACTGGTATGTGGGAGGGGGCCCCTTCGGGAGGAGCCCCTGGGGCATGTACGGCCCCGCCCTGACACGTGGCCGGCACGGTAGGGCTAGACGAGGTGTATCTGGGCACTCGTGAGCCAGCGTGGGACTCACGAGGCCCTACCTCAAGGAGGGTTGCACTTGATCTTGAGCCTTGAGCGGCTGGGTGTTCCTGCAAGGCGGTTAGATGCAAACGCTCTACGTCCTCAGGTCCCGGCCCTTGAGCTAGCTCAGCTGCACCTGGTATGCTAGGTCGCGATGCCGTGGACAAAGCCAGGGGGTGAGGACTGGAGAGCCAGTAAGAGCCCCTGAGTCGCGATGCTCAGGCGCCCCCCTTTTAGCGTGCAAGCGGTTTGCATGAGGGAGAAGAAGGGGCCGCGATGGGCGAGAGATGATAATCATAGGCAAGTTGAGTACAAGGAGCAAATTAGCTTAGATAGATGCAGGAAAGGCACATGCCACTGGGTCAGGCCCGAGCGGCTTGGGGATGATGCAGCCTGAGGGGCGCCCCCACAAGGTAAGCTAAAGACATAAGCAAAACAGATACATGCCGCGGGGAAAGACCCACACGACCTGGGAATGATGCAGCCCTGAGGGCGCTCCCAGTTGAAATGAAACTCGAAAGATGTCACCTGATATCATTGCAGAGCTAGTGTTGGAGTAGCTGACGATGCGCAGTGAAGAAACCAATCCTCATGAGCCTTTGGAGCCCTGAACCTCGGGAGGCCCTGGAGGTCCGGGCGGCTCCTCAAGGTCCATCTCCACCTCCTCCAGGAACGCGTGGTACCTGGCCACCTGAGCCTCCAGAATGCTCCTCATTAGGCGCTGATGAGCAGCAGCCGCGTTCGGCAGGCCAAAAGGCATGCGAACGTAGCTGTGAGGTGGACCTTCGCAATGTCCCATGCGCGAAGGCCAGAAACGCTCCTGAGACGCGACTCAATTGAGCCCTGGGTAGTCGATGCAGACGCGCAGCCCGCCATACTCGCCTGGATGGGGAGCTACGCCGGGTAGGCGGCGGTTGCCGCGCATGACTCTCGGCTCCTGCAGCTCCTGAGTGACCTTGGTGATGAACTCCTGAGGGTTGGGCCCTCCTTGCCTCATGCCTTCCTAAGGGAAATGTGCCGCGAAGCACGCCTCCAAGTGGTGCCCAAGCGCCTCCCTCGTGATCTTGGCAAAGTCAGTGGCCCTCCAGGAGAGAGCCCCCGAGCCTTCCCCGAGGAGGGCGCCGGGAGCGCCTTCCTATGCGACAGAGAGAGGTGCCCCTTGGACGGGCGTGGATCCTGGCGCGGTGCCTCCGGAGGTGCCTGCCACCTAAGGCCTTGAGCTGGGTGATGTCTTCTTCTTCTTGGGAGCTGCCTCGGGAAGGTTCCCACTCTTGTTGTCTGGGTCCTCGATTGATGCGGCTTGAAAGGCATGCTCGAGAGAGCACACCGCATCCTTCTCTTCACAGGGGACTGTGATGACTCCGCCGCTTCCCGACATCTTGAGGATATTGCAGCCATGGTGAGTCACTGCCATAACTTGGCCAGGGCTGGATACCCAAGGATGGCATTGTACGGCAGGCGAATGTGGGCAACATCGAAGTCGATGAGCTCGGTACGGTAGTTCTTGCGTTGTCCAAATGTCACGGCCGGTTTTCCAATAAAAATATTTATTGATAAACCAGTCTTTTGAGTCCAGTATGAGAGAAATCCTCCTCACTGGTAGACAATTTCTTGATACAATAAGCCAGTAGCATAAAATATATTACAGGGTTGAACTGCGGTCGCTCAACCAAATTATTACAAGCACGCCAATAATCATACATAATGGCGGACAGGACACAGTGGTGTGGAGACATACTACTGACTCATGGATAGGTTGGTGGTGGAAAAGCACAGCGGGAAGGGAAATACAAGACTCTAAGAATATCATTTCATCGAACGTCGAGGTGAGGCTCGATAAATTTATTTGGTAGCGGAAGCGGATATAAAACAGTGGCCAAATCCAGGGTCGCACGAGACTGACTGGGACTCCTCTAAGTGTCGGACTCGCTATCGAACTCTTCATCCATGAGATCGCCTTCGTCAGTATCTGGCCAAATCAACAAGCCAGTGAGTACTTTGAAAGTACTCGCAAGACAGTTCGGACGTAAGATATAACAAATGCGTGCATGGATGCAACATGATTAATTCCTTAATGCACAATAAATAAAATTGGCATAACGGGTAAGTAAAAAGGGAAACGGCGGTAGTCCGCCTGAAATTCCACATAACATAAATAAGGACCGATCGGGTGTCTGAAGCGACGCCTCGAAAGGTGAACAAATAAAAATAAGTAAATGATGCCATAGTCGGGCATCTTAGCGACACCACATAAAGGGCTTTAAAAGAAATGCCACGGTCGGATGTCTGAGCGACATCACAGAAAGGGCTTTTAAAAGTAATGCCACAGTCGGACGTCTGAGCGACATCGCAGAAAGGGCTTTAAAAGAAATGCCACAGTCGGACGTCTGAGCGACATCGCAGAAAGGGCTTTAAAAGAAATGCCACAGTCGGACGTCTGAGCGACATCGCAGAAAGGGCTTTAAAAGAAATGCCACAGTCGGACGTCTGAGCGACATCGCAGAAAGGGCTTTAAAAGAAATGCCACAGTCGGACGTCTGAGCGACATCGCAGAAAGGGCTTTAAATTCACCAGTAAACAATACTCATAATAAACATTCAATCCATGAGAATAAACGGGTTAGTCCATCCACAGGGATAATCATTCAATCGGACTTAGCACTCATGCGATTCACCGGAGTCTCTGTCATCAAAGCTGACAATTGATTAGGATAAGATGGAACGAAACTTGACATGGAAGAGATGATTTGGAGGAATATATGACTCTGCAGAGTTTGTACAAAAATTTTCCCACAGTCAACGGATTTCCGTAGTCACGAAGGACTAGTTCCGTTTATGGTATTTCGGAAGAAAACACAGCTAACCGGTACACACCCATCCTACCTCTCGATGCTAGGAATCACCCTAGTCATCGTCCAAGAAAAACTTTTGAGACGGGGAGATCACAATCTCGAATAGCATGGGATCAAATTTATATACGCGCGCTCTAAGGGGTGCCCCCCTCTCGGTCCCAACCGGAAACACCCATGCCCCCTGACCGGATGACTGGCTTTAATCCAGGGCCATGGAACCATCATCACGGCCTCTCCTCTTTGGTGTGTACCATGAAAGTGGTTTGCAACTTACTAAACCATATTCCTTGCGGAAAACATGTGGTAGTACAAGGAAGGAAATGATAGGTACTGGACCGATATGGTTTGACACTGAAGTCACATAGTCTGGCGTAAGACTGGCATGCTACAACACTGCCATCGTACCCATCCTCATGCCAACACATGGCCATTCATATTCACATTCATCCACGTATGGATCATTGAACTCACTCACCTTATTATCACATAAAATAACGTTCATCGGTATGCTTACCAACATGCCATGAAACTAACTAAATGCAAAACATGCCGAGACACTCATCATATCAAAAGTTCAAACATGCTTGCCTGGTTCAGAGTAGTCGGAGCCTAGCTCGGTGAAGTTCGCGGCTCCGTCACCTCCTTCGGTATCTACGGTTTAAAGAAAATATATGCGCTAACGTAAATACCAAGGAGAGCACAGAAGGTAAACCAAATATTTTTCAAATAAATCTGATAAAAAACTAGACAAAATTTTAAAGAGAACAGAAAAAGAATCAATCAAAAATACTTTTCTGATTAAAAGTTATAAGGGTTTTTGTCCAGGGACTTATCTGTAATGAAACAGAAGATTTCCAGGGGCTAGTTTATAAAAACAGAAAACGCTTCGGTAGCGACTACGCCAGCCCGAAGAGAAAACGCATTTGGCAGTAGGCGTTTTCAGATAACGCTTCGTTTAGAAAGGACAGAGAGGCTGACAGCGGGTCCCACTTGTCATGTTTAAATTTTCAAATGGGAGGGACGAGGCTCGTCGGCGCCCGAGAGCTGCTGTGGTCGCCGGCGGCGATCCACGGCGAGGCATGGGGATCAGAGGTTACCAATGTGCTCACCGTGTCCTTCCGCAACGGTGGGTGGTGGTGTTGGTCGCCGGTGAGCACCACGTCGACGGCGGTCTCAACTCCGGCGGACGGTGGTTCGGGCGTGGATGGAGCTCGTCGGAGAGGGCTGCAAAGATTAAATTGAGGTGGGGGTTAGACTACTGGGTGCAAGAGAGGGCTACGGACGAGGTTTGGGCGCCGGAGGTGGCCTCACCGAAGTGAATCGAGCTGGAGGCCGAGGCGGATCGGGGCGGCCGGAGCTGGGGAAGGAGACCTCCTCGAGGTCCCCCTAGTGGCCTGGCGGGGCTTTGGTGAGGAGTGGTGATGCTGCGTGCACGAGGGTGAGCTCGGGGCCCTTTTTATAGGCGGCCCGAGGCGGTTGCCGTGAACGGAGATTTCCGGCGAGCGATTACGGTGGCGCAGTGCTCGGTCGGGGTGGTTAGGGAGTCGAGCGTCATCACGGAGGTTCAATGGGTCCGTTTTAGTGCTAAACTGGCCGGGGTTTGGGTGTTTGGGTCGAGCTCGACGGAACGGGGTGGCGCGGGCCCGTCGGCGGCAGAGAGCGCGCTCCGTGCGTGCTGCGCCACGGCGACGGTGCCGCATGCGTGCGCTGGCACGGAGAAGGCCACGCGGAGCCACCAGAGGATTTGGGCGGTGCCGAACGGCGTTGCGCCGCCGTTCTCCTCCCTGTCGGCCGTTACGGGGAGCCGGCCGCCGCAAGACACGCC
Organism: Triticum aestivum; assembly: GCF_018294505.1. Taxonomy (NCBI): domain Eukaryota; kingdom Viridiplantae; phylum Streptophyta; class Magnoliopsida; order Poales; family Poaceae; genus Triticum; species Triticum aestivum. The sequence continues at coordinate 545,815,473 of NC_057810.1, read as the reverse complement.
GGCGCAGGCGGGCCAGGGCGCCACCGACGCCAGGGTCGCGCCAAGTGCGCGTGTGAAGCTTCGGACAAGCAAGCGAGGCCGCGAGCAACGTGCCAAGTGCACTGTGGCCGCGTGACTGAAACTGTCGAAACTGAAAACTGAATTAACTGAATTTCTGAAAGTGTAAGGAAAACAGTGCATGCAAGGTGTTCGACAGAATGATCCAGGCATGTAGGGATTTTTCCTTGAGCTGATTTTTGGTGGAGTGGCTTCTCATTGCTCAAATAGGCTGCCTGAATTTTGGTGGAATTTTTGGAGGAGTGTAGATATGAATTTCACCAAATTTGGCAAATCTGGTCCAAACTTGCAGAGACTGAATTTTGAAAATTTTGAAAAGAGGAGGAGTGGATCAAGATGGTTCTGGGTTATGGATGCTAAGGACAATCCAGGAGAATTGGTTTGAGGTCAAAACTCAAATGCAATAGGGCACTTGCTTTGAAAATCTCTCAGGCTCCAAATAATTTTCAGAATTGAATTGAGGGGAAAAATAATTAGAATAAAAATCCAAAACCAGTTTGGATTAGTTGGGACAGAGAATTTAGGTTGATCACAAGTTGTAGGGGAGGTTTTGGAGGGGTTTTACCACATGGGCAAAAATGCCAAGTCATGGTGGTTCCAAGATATGAAAATCCCAAATTTTCATAGAGCTTCACTTAAAAAAAATCTCTCCTCAAAACCACAAAGTTTTTGATAAAACCAAATAAAAATTTTGGAGTGTCACAACACCTACCCCCTTAGGAAAAATCTCGTCCCCGAGATTTCAGCTGATCCTTAAATAAGTGTGGATGCTCTGTCCGAAGAAAATCCTCGCTTTCCCAAGTTGCTTCACTGTCGGTGTGATTGCTCCACTGGACTTTGAAAAACTTGATGGTTTTCTGTCGGGTCCTCCTTTCAGACTCCTCTAATATTCTTATGGGACGTTCTCGATAAGTGAGGTCTGGCTGTATGTCAATGTTCTCATGAGATACTTGTTTCTCTGGGTTGCTTACGCACTTCCTTAATTGAGAGACGTGGAACACGTCGTGAATGTCGGACAAGTCTTCGGGTAAGTCTAGCTGGTAGGCTACAGTGCCTCTTCGTGCCACTATGCAAAATGGTCCAATGAATCTTGGTGCTAATTTTCCTTTAATCTTAAACCGTTGCAATCCTCTCATCGGGGATACTCTCAAGTATACGAATTCACCGGGTTCGAAGCTGACCCTACGATGTTTCTGATCATAATAACTTTTCTGTCGACTTTGAGCGGTCTTAAGTCGGTCCCTGATTAGCTTGACTTTTTCCTCGGCTTCTCTGAGCATATCTGGTCCGAAGATGCGGCTGTCTCCGGTCTCTGACCAATTTAACGGGGTACGACATCTCCTTCCGTATAGGGCTTCGAAAGGAGCCATTTGCAGGCTGGCCTGGTAACTGTTGTTGTATGCGAACTCGGCATATGGCAGGCTGTCCTCCCAACTGGTTCCATAGGTGAGGACACATGCTCTCAGCATGTCTTCTAAAACCTGGTTTACGCGTTCTGTTTGTCCATCAGTCTGTGGATGGTATGCGGTACTGAAGGCTAGTTGGGTTCCCAGAGCCTGTTGTAATTGCTCCCAAAATCTTGAGACGAACTGAGTGCCTCTGTCGGAAATTATAGTCTTCGGGACACCGTGCAGACAGACTATGCGGGAAAGATAAATCCTGGCAAGCCTCTGAGTGGTGTAGGTTGTCTTCACTGGAATAAAGTGTGCTACTTTGGTCAACCTGTCAGTGATGACCCATATGGCATCATTCCCGTGTCGTGACCGAGGTAATCCGACAATAAAATCCATCCCTATTTCATCCCATTTCCACTCAGGTATTTTGTTAGGTTGCAGTAGTCCGGCTGGTCTCTGATGTTCAGCTTTTATGCGTTGACATGAGTCGCAACATGCAATGAAAGCGGCTATGTCCCTCTTCATACCGTGCCACCAAAATCTTTCCTGAATATCCTTATACATTTTGGTTCCTCCAGGGTGGATCGAATATGGAGTGGTGTGTGCTTCAGTTAAAACTTGTTGTTTAAGGTCTTCTATGTTTGGCACGCATAGCCTTTCTCCGTACCATAATATTCCTTCATTGTCTATGACGAATTCCGAGGCCTTGCCCATACTCAACTTCCTTTTAATTCCTTCAATGCTGGGGTGACCGGACTGAGCCTCTTTAATTTTCTCCACAAGGTGTGGTTGTATTTCCAAGTTTGATATGGTGCCTTCTGCTACCATTATCAAGTTGAGCTTGACAAATTCTTGATGGAATTCGGGCCTCAAGCTGTGCAGATAGTTCCCGTCGGAGCTGGGGTTCCGACTCAGGGCATCGGCCACTACGTTTGCTTTCCCTGGATGGTAATGGATACCAACATCGTAATCCTTTACCAATTCTAACCAGCGGCGTTGCCGTAAATTTAGTTCTGGCTGCGTAAAAATGTATTTGAGGCTTTTGTGATCCGTATATATCTCACATCGATTCCCAAGTAGAAAATGCCTCCATTCCTTGAGTGCATGAATAACTGCTGCCATTTCTAAATCATGAGTGGGATAATTTTCCTCGTGTTTGCGAAGTTGCCTTGAAGCGTAGGCGACAACCTTGCCTTCTTGCATCAACACGCATCCGAGACCCTTTCTGGATGCGTCACAAAATACTTCAAAATTCTTGTGTATATCGGGTACAATTAATACTGGTGCTGTTGTTAATTTCCGCTTTAGCTCTTGGAAACTTTTCTCGCAGGCTTCTGTCCATTCAAACTTCTTATCTTTCTTGAGTAACTGTGTCATAGGCTTGGATATGGTGGAAAATCCTTCAATAAATCTGCGGTAATACCCTGCCATTCCCAAGAAACTTCGTATGTCTGTTACGCTGGCTGGTGACTTCCAGTCAAGTACGGCCTTGACTTTCTCTGGGTCCACTGCTATACCGTCTTGAGTCAGCACGTGGCCTAGAAAACCTACTTGTCTTAGCCAAAATTCGCACTTGCTGAACTTGGCATACAATTGGTGTTTCCTTAGCTCTCCTAGTACAATCCTGAGATGTTCTGCGTGCTCTTCTGGTGTTTTGGAGTATACCAGAATATCGTCGATGAATACTACGACGAATTTGTCCATAAACTTCATAAATACTTTGTTCATGAGGTGAACAAAATATGCCGGGGCGTTAGTTAATCCAAATGGCATCACTGTGAACTCGTACAGTCCATATCTGGAGGTGAAGGCTGTTTTGGGGATATCTTCCGTTCGTACCTTCAATTGATGGTATCCTGACCTTAAGTCAATTTTTGAGAATACCTTGGCCTGAGCAAGTTGATCAAACAAATCGTTTATCCTTGGCATCGGGTATTTGTTTTTGACTGTGACCATGTTAAGTGCTCGATAGTCGATACACAATCTCAGCGTTCCATCCTTCTTCTTGGCAAATAAAATTGGTGATCCCCAAGGTGAGGAGCTGGCCCGAATGTATCCTTTATCCAGTAATTCCTTTATTTGCTTCTTCAATTCGATCAACTCGGATGGTGCCATTCTGTATGGTTTCTTGTATATGGGGGTGGTTCCTGGTGCTAGCTCAATGCGGAATTCTATTTCTCGATCTGGTGGCATGCCTGGCAGCTCTTCAGGGAATACATCTGGAAATTCACACACTACTGGAACCTTGTTTAGCTCAGAAACGTCCACCTTATTTAATCTCGGTTGCCGGGGTCTTTTTCCTTCCTTGGCTGATACTCTTATTGTCTTCCCTTGGTGGTGTGTGAGAATCACGGTCCTGTTGAAACAGTCGATAAAACCTTTATTGGTGGTTAGCCAATCCATCCCTAGGATGACATCCAGTCCTTTATTTTCCAATACAATAAGATTTGCGTAAAACTCCAATCCTTCAAACTCAATGACCACATTCTGACAGTAATTCTGAGAAACTTGCTGAATCCCGGGGGACTTGATTATTATGGATTTCTCCAAAGGAAGCATCGAAAAATTATTTTGCAAAGCAAAACTTTTCGAGATGAAAGAGTGAGAAGCTCCAGAATCAAACAAAACCATTGCAGGTATTGTGTTGACAGGAAACGTACCGAGTACGATATCCGGAGCATTTTGTGCCTCCTCTTTGGTTACGTGGTTCAGATGACCCTTCCTGTGGTTATTGTTGGGATTGAAATTGTTTCGTTTGGGCGCTGAATTATTGCCGCCGTTGTTCGGCTTTGGGGTTGAGTTCCTTGGCTTGGGGCACTGTTTGGCATAATGCCCTTCTTCTCCACAAGCGTAACAAGTAACGCCGGGGCGATAGGTGAATTCCTTGTCCCTTGCATGAAAATTCTTGATTGGGCGTGAGACATTGGATGAGAATTTGGGTGTCCCACCCTTTTTAAAATCTATCTTGCTTCGGTGATTGCGAGTGTGATTAGTCTGGTCCCTTTTTCGCTTGCGGATATCTTCCAGACTGCGTCTCTCATTTTCCAGAGTAATGGCCTTGTCCACCAGCGTTTTAAAATCAGGAAAAGTGTGCACGACCAGTTGGCATTTAAGTGCGGGCGCCAGACCGTCAAGGAATTTCTCCATCTTCTTGATTTCAGTCATACGCTCCTCATTGGCGTAGCGGGATAATAGGGTAAATTGACTGTTGTAATCTGACACTGTCATGTTCCTTTGTTTGAGGTCATCAAATTCTCTCTTCTTGATTTTCATAATACTCTTAGGAATATGTGCACCACGGAAACCTTCCTTGAAATCATCCCAGGTTATGTCATTTTCGTTGGGATGCATGTGCAGAAAATTCTCCCACCACGATGCGGCTGCTCCTGTGAGATAGTGTGGAGCATATAGTACTTTCTCGAGATCTGAACACTTTGCAATAATTAATTTCCTCTCCATATCTCGAAGCCAGTCCTCGGCTTCAAGAGGCTTGTCAGTGTGAGAAAATGTTTGAGGACGTGTCTTCTGTAGCTCAGATAACTTGGAATGTTGCTGATACTGTCCATGATGATTCCCCATGTTGATGACTTGGTTCATCATCTCGCGATGTTGTTGCTGACTCTGTTCATAAAGGCGGCACATTTGTGAAAGTGCCGATTCACTGCCTTGTTGGCTTGACTGTCCCTGAGTGAACTCATTGTTGGGTTGAGTATCATGAATTTCCTCTGGTGGAGTTGGCATGGAACGTGTCCAAGGACGAGACATTTTTCACTCTGGGAAAAGTATTTTTGTAAAACTCTTAAGAAAAGCGGAAAGAGTCGCAAAAATAAAACCATAAATGCATAAAGCTGGCAGATATTATTAAATACCCAAGCTTACTTAAGAAAAACAAATCGACTTGCGCACGGAGAAGGACTGCTCATTACATATCTTACACGCGGGCGGTAATTATACAGTACATCACTCAGGATATGCGTACATAATCCTGACATGTTATTAAGGCTAGTGCACTTCTCCAGATCCTACATGATGCGCAAACAGGCTACTTCTCACAGCCTATGCACATATCTTACAAAGTGGTACAATACACGGCAGCTAAGCGTACTTAGGCAGAGATGTTGACGATCTCCCTTGCCCTGCCGAGGGCGAGGCGTAGCGAGGTTGGGGACTCGACTTCCTCCTCGCTAATGGGCTCCATACGTGTAGTGTTGCGCAGAGCGGGCGGAGCGGTTGCCAGGGGCGGAGCAACACGTACAGGAGTGGGCGCGAAGGTTGGTGTAGTGCGCGCTGGAGTGGGTGCAATGACTTGGTTAAATTCTTCGGTAGAAGGCAGGCGACGAGTAGGCGTAAAAGATGCTGATGACGAGACAAAAGTCGGTGGCGGAGCGATGGGTAGGAGCTCCCTCCTGTTGGCAGCACAGCCATGGACTGAGTCCATGCGGGTAGCTACGAAGTCGTCCACCAGGTTGTCGAAGGCTGCCTCCAGGGCCCGGAGATACTCAATGAGCATCTCAAAAGCCTCGTCTCGTTCTCCTCTGGGGCAGGAGTATGCGTAGTGACAGGTGTAAGGCACATGGCACGGAAGATAACGGTAACGACGAGTCTTCATCACGGGAAGGACATCCCTGAGACGAGCTATCGCCTCGCGGGCTGCCATCTGCATAGCATGCCTCTCCGTAGGCATGGCTCTTCCCACGAACCGGAAGCGGCGTAACTCACCACGCCCTCCCCTGAACTGCACCGCGGCCTGGTGCATGGTCAGACTGTCGTTGACTCGGTGCTGGTAGAGTGTGAAGACTGGGCGCACGGATGGCCCCATCGCGACCTGAACGATGAAAGAAAGAAGCTTGACGAACCCATCGGGCACGTTGGCGAAGGTCTGAGACTCGCAGCTGACGTCGGCCATCTACAAAAGTAGGCAAAATTCTGCAGGGTCAGATCATAAATTTATGCTGACTGACAGAAAATGACTACAATTGCAAAAGCATAAAATAGCCCTGTCATGCTAATAACTAATTAGCGATCGCACCTAGTGGCTTCCTACAGTCAGCCTGGCTCTGGTACCAAGCTTGTCACGGCCGGTTTTCCAATAAAAATATTTATTGATAAACCAGTCTTTTGAGTCCAGTATGAGAGAAATCCTCCTCACTGGTAGACAATTTCTTGATACAATAAGCCAGTAGCATAAAATATATTACAGGGTTGAACTGCGGTCGCTCAACCAAATTATTACAAGCACGCCAATAATCATACATAATGGCGGACAGGACACAGTGGTGTGGAGACATACTACTGACTCATGGATAGGTTGGTGGTGGAAAAGCACAGCGGGAAGGGAAATACAAGACTCTAAGAATATCATTTCATCGAACGTCGAGGTGAGGCTCGATAAATTTATTTGGTAGCGGAAGCGGATATAAAACAGTGGCCAAATCCAGGGTCGCACGAGACTGACTGGGACTCCTCTAAGTGTCGGACTCGCTATCGAACTCTTCATCCATGAGATCGCCTTCGTCAGCATCTGGCCAAATCAACAAGCCAGTGAGTACTTTGAAAGTACTCGCAAGACAGTTCGGACGTAAGATATAACAAATGCGTGCATGGATGCAACATGATTAATTCCTTAATGCACAATAAATAAAATTGGCATAACGGGTAAGTAAAAAGGGAAACGGCGGTAGTCCGCCTGAAATTCCACAGAACATAAATAAGGACCGATCGGGTGTCTGAAGCGACGCCTCGAAAGGTGAACAAATAAAAATAAGGAAATGATGCCACAGTCGGGCATCTTAGCGACACCACATAAAGGGCTTTAAAAGAAATGCCACGGTCGGATGTCTGAGCGACATCGCAGAAAGGGCTTTAAAAGAAATGCCACAGTCGGACGTCTGAGCGACATCGCAGAAAGGGCTTTAAAAGAAATGCCACAGTCGGACGTCTGAGCGACATCGCAGAAAGGGCTTTAAAAGAAATGCCACAGTCGGACGTCTGAGCGACATCGCAGAAAGGGCTTTAAAAGAAATGCCACAGTCGGACGTCTGAGCGACATCGCAGAAAGGGCTTTAAAAGAAATGCCACAGTCGGACGTCTGAGCGACATCGCAGAAAGGGCTTTAAATTCACCAGTAAACAATACTCATAATAAACATTCAATCCATGAGAATAAACGGGTTAGTCCATCCACAGGGATAATCATTCAATCGGACTTAGCACTCATGCGATTCACCGGAGTCTCTGTCATCAAAGCTGACAATTGATTAGGATAAGATGGAACGAAACTTGACATGGAAGAGATGATTTGGAGGAATATATGACTCTGCAGAGTTTGTACAAAATTTTTCCCACAGTCAACGGATTTCCGTAGTCACGAAGGACTAGTTCCGTTTATGGTATTTCGGAAGAAAACACAGCTAACCGGTACACACCCATCCTACCTCTCGATGCTAGGAATCACCCTAGTCATCGTCCAAGAAAAACTTTTGAGACGGGGAGATCACAATCTCGAATAGCATGGGATCAAATTTATATACGCGCGCTCTAAGGGGTGCCCCCCTCTCGGTCCCAACCGGAAACACCCATGCCCCCTGACCGGATGACTGGCTTTAATCCAGGGCCATGGAACCATCATCACGGCCTCTCCTCTTTGGTGTGTACCATGAAAGTGGTTTGCAACTTACTAAACCATATTCCTTGCGGAAAACATGTGGTAGTACAAGGAAGGAAATGATAGGTACTGGACCGATATGGTTTGACACTGAAGTCACATAGTCTGGCGTAAGACTGGCATGCTACAACACTGCCATCGTACCCATCCTCATGCCAACACATGGCCATTCATATTCACATTCATCCACGTATGGATCATTGAACTCACTCACCTTATTATCACATAAAATAACGTTCATCGGTATGCTTACCAACATGCCATGAAACTAACTAAATGCAAAACATGCCGAGACACTCATCATATCAAAAGTTCAAACATGCTTGCCTGGTTCAGAGTAGTCGGAGCCTAGCTCGGTGAAGTTCGCGGCTCCGTCACCTCCTTCGGTATCTACGGTTTAAAGAAAATATATGCGCTAACGTAAATACCAAGGAGAGCACAGAAGGTAAACCAAATATTTTTCAAATAAATCTGATAAAAAACTAGACAAAATTTTAAAGAGAACAGAAAAAGAATCAATCAAAAATACTTTTCTGATTAAAAGTTATAAGGGTTTTTGTCCAGGGACTTATCTGTAATGAAACAGAAGATTTCCAGGGGCTAGTTTATAAAAACAGAAAACGCTTCGGTAGCGACTACGCCAGCCCGAAGAGAAAACGCATTTGGCAGTAGGCGTTTTCAGATAACGCTTCGTTTAGAAAGGACAGAGAGGCTGACAGCGGGTCCCACTTGTCATGTTTAAATTTTCAAATGGGAGGGACGAGGCTCGTCGGCGCCCGAGAGCTGCTGTGGTCGCCGGCGGCGATCCACGGCGAGGCATGGGGATCAGAGGTTACCAATGTGCTCACCGTGTCCTTCCGCAACGGTGGGTGGTGGTGTTGGTCGCCGGTGAGCACCACGTCGACGGCGGTCTCAACTCCGGCGGACGGTGGTTCGGGCGTGGATGGAGCTCGTCGGAGAGGGCTGCAAAGATTAAATTGAGGTGGGGGTTAGACTACTGGGTGCAAGAGAGGGCTACGGACGAGGTTTGGGCGCCGGAGGTGGCCTCACCGAAGTGAATCGAGCTGGAGGCCGAGGCGGATCGGGGCGGCCGGAGCTGGGGAAGGAGACCTCCTCGAGGTCCCCCTAGTGGCCTGGCGGGGCTTTGGTGAGGAGTGGTGATGCTGCGTGCACGAGGGTGAGCTCGGGGCCCTTTTTATAGGCGGCCCGAGGCGGTTGCCGTGAACGGAGATTTCCGGCGAGCGATTACGGTGGCGCAGTGCTCGGTCGGGGTGGTTAGGGAGTCGAGCGTCATCACGGAGGTTCAATGGGTCCGTTTTAGTGCTAAACTGGCCGGGGTTTGGGTGTTTGGGTCGAGCTCGACGGAACGGGGTGGCGCGGGCCCGTCGGCGGCAGAGAGCGCGCTCCGTGCGTGCTGCGCCACGGCGACGGTGCCGCATGCGTGCGCTGGCACGGAGAAGGCCACGCGGAGCCACCAGAGGATTTGGGCGGTGCCGAACGGCGTTGCGCCGCCGTTCTCCTCCCTGTCGGCCGTTACGGGGAGCCGGCCGCCGCAAGACACGCCGGCGCAGGCGGGCCAGGGCGCCACCGACGCCAGGGTCGCGCCAAGTGCGCGTGTGAAGCTTCGGACAAGCAAGCGAGGCCGCGAGCAACGTGCCAAGTGCACTGTGGCCGCGTGACTGAAACTGTCGAAACTGAAAACTGAATTTAACTGAATTTCTGAAAGTGTAAGGAAAACAGTGCATGCAAGGTGTTCGACAGAATGATCCAGGCATGTAGGGATTTTTCCTTGAGCTGATTTTTGGTGGAGTGGCTTCTCATTGCTCAAATAGGCTGCCTGAATTTTGGTGGAATTTTTGGAGGAGTGTAGATATGAATTTCACCAAATTTGGCAAATCTGGTCCAAACTTGCAGAGACTGAATTTTGAAAATTTTGAAAAGAGGAGGAGTGGATCAAGATGGTTCTGGGTTATGGATGCTAAGGACAATCCAGGAGAATTGGTTTGAGGTCAAAACTCAAATGCAATAGGGCACTTGCTTTGAAAATCCCTCAGGCTCCAAATAATTTTCAGAATTGAATTGAGGGGAAAAATAATTAGAATAAAAATCCAAAACCAGTTTGGATTAGTTGGGACAGAGAATTTAGGTTGATCACAAGTTGTAGGGGAGGTTTTGGAGGGGTTTTACCACATGGGAAAAAATGCCAAGTCATGGTGGTTCCAAGATATGAAAATCCCAAATTTTCATAGAGCTTCACTTAAAAAAAATCTCTCCTCAAAACCACAAAGTTTTTGATAAAAGCCAAATAAAAATTTTGGAGTGTCACACCAAAGGTGACAGGGAGGTGGACCTGCCCTATCGGGGTGGTGGAACCATCAGTGACTCCTGAGAAAGGCTTGGTTGGCTGAAGCTGATCATATGGCACTTGGAGATTGTTGAACGTCTCGACAGACAGAACATTGAGTCCTGCGTCGTCGTCGATGAGGGTCCTGGTGACTTGCACATTGCTGATGACTGGGGAACAGAGCATTGGGAGGACACCGGCTGCTGCCGCACACTTGAGCTGATCCGCTGAGCTGAATATGATGGCGTACGTGGACCACCTGAGAGGGCGTGTGGCCTCGAGCTTGGGGAGGACTGCATTCACCTCGCGAGCAAAGTGCTTGAAGATGCGCTGAGAGGCTGGGGCCTGGGCACCGCCCAAGATGCAAGCGATACCACGTGGCTCCTGGAAGCCCCCAGCCCCCTCGTCCTGATGATGGTCGTCATTCCTTCTTGGTGGTGGTGGCAGAGGAGGAAGGCCTGCGTTGCCTTGCGGGCAATCCTCATGAGGTTGATCCCTCCAAGCCCCCTCGAAAGGCTGGTCCTGCTAGCGGTCCTCACAAGGCCGGTCATGCCACCATTGGCGAGGGCCACAGTCCTCCCATCGTCCTCCACCTCTTCCTCCTCCTCGGCCATAGCCCCGATCGCTGCGCTCGGGGCATCGACCGACACGTCTTTCTCGCACGGCCTTGAGCTCTTGGCATTCATTGGTGTTGTGGGTGTGGAGGTCGTGGTACCCGCAGTATCGGCTGCCCTTGGATGACTCTGGCTGGTCCCTGCCGTGCTTCGTGTCTGGCTCTGCTGCGAGCACAACTGCTCCTTTGCGCTTCACGTCCTTGGTCTTGGCTTTCTTCTCTTCTGGGTCAGCGGCTGGGAGCTCGAGAAGGGAAAGGCGTCCCTCCTTAGCCCTTGAGCACTTGATCGCCAGGTTGAACAGCTCCAGAGACATGCATAGATCCTCGTGGATAGCAAGCTCCTCCTTCATCTTGACGTCGCGGACACCGTCAGAGAACACTGAGATGATGGCCTCCTCGGTCACCTAGGGAATCTTGAGGCGAGCACTGTTGAAGCGCTGGATGTACTTCTGCAGGGTCTCTCTAGGTTGCTGCTTGATGCAGCGCAAGTCATCCATGACTAGAGGACGATCACAAGTGCCCTGGTAGTTGGCTATGAAGCGGGTGCGCATCTTTTCCCAAGAGGAGATCGTGCTGGGAGGCAGGTTCAGGAGCCAGGTGCAGGCACCATCTTTGAGCGCCATGGGAAACCAGTTCGTCATGACCTTTTCGTCTCCGTCGGCCGCTTTGATGCCCAGCTTGTAGAGCTGCAGGAACTCCATAGGGTCGGCAGTGTCGTCGTAGCGAGGAGGCAGATCCGGCTTGAACTTGCCCGGCCAGGCGACACTGCATAGCTCGGTGGTGAAGGTGCGGCAGCCTGCGGTGGCCACAGGAGCTCTTTACTGACGCGGGGCTTGCTCCAGGGGATTCCCGCGTGGCGCCGCTAGGGGCGCGGGGTCTTGACGAGGTGGCACAGGGATGCGGTCATGGCGTGCCGGTGCAGGGAGCACGCGAGCACCTTCTTGGGGACGAGGGATTTATTGGCAGCTCCTTTCCTGTCGCGCGGGCGCCAGATGTGGTGGGTCTCGTCCAGGGGCCGCGCGCCTTGGAGCCAGGGCGCCTTCTTGGGGAGGAGGTGGCGGAGGCACCTCCTGAGCTGCATCACCCGCGCAAGACGGTGGGCGAGGCAGCGAGAGGGACAGCGCTGGGGAGCCCCCTGCGGCACTGACGAGCTCGGTGATGTCAGTGAGCCACTCCTCGTAGAGGTCATCGACGGGACGGCAGTGCAGAGCTCACATGCTAGGGGCAACACGGCATGCGCTCCCATGGGAGCACGACGGGCGTACGACGACGAACCAGCTGGAGTCAGCGACGGGGTGGCGGTGTTGCCTTCCCGCCACACCGCGGGATGCAACAACAATGCCTGCTGCTCGTTCCCCGCCGGGCTGGTGGCGGCGTGGGCGGCAAGTGACGGGGAATGACGGGGAGGCCCACCGACGGGAGCCGTCTGGGCGACGTGGGCAGCGAGAGAAGCCCGATGCTCAGCGCGAGCTCGGCGAGCGTCAGCCATGGATGTGACGAACGACCGAATGCGGAACAGCGGAAGAAAGATTCCGGCACACCCCTACCTGGTGCGCCAAATGTCGGATATCGGGTTCCGGTAAAACCCTTAAGGTTCAAACTCTGGGGTGTGCACGAAGATCTTCCCCCTACCGATCCACGTTCCAACGCCTCACTGAGAAACTAAGCTAACGATGAACAACACGAGAGTCGCAAGATTTATACTAGTTCGGGCCACCGTTGTGGTGTAATACCCTACTCCAGTGTGTGGTGTGGTGGATTGCCTCAGGGGCTGACGATGAATAGTACAAGGGAGGAACAGCCTCGCGAGAGGTGTTCTTGTGGTGGTGTTTTGCCTGAGAAGGATTCGATCCGCTCTCGATGGCTCTCGATCAGATCCTAATGAGATGTCCCTGTATTGTGGTGGCTAGCCCTATTTATAGAGGCCCTGGTCCTCTTCCCAAATATTGAGCGGGAAGGGCGCCAACAACGGCCATTTTGAAGGGGACCATCTAGTACAACTTATCCTGACTAAAGTTGGTCTTCGACTTGCTAAAGCACTGGCGATGACGCCGTCTTGGGCTCCACGGTGACCTCTATCCTGCCGCTCTGCTGGTCTTGGTGTCCTTGCACCGAAATGGTAACCTTTGCTTGATGCCTCAGTACTCTGTGCCTGTGCTTGCCCCCTTTGCACCAAAGAGGAAACAAGGACATTGCACAGGCCAGCGCCCGCCTGGCGCCCGCCTGGTCTCAATCGTCATGGCTTGCGTCACGGGTATCTCGCAAGGTACCCCTGCCTTGATCTCTCCGCCTCCTCGCGAGCCTGCCTAGTGAGGCCGCTCCTGAGGAAGCCTTGCGTCGTCCGGCCCATGAGGCTTGTCCCCTCGCGAGGGTCTTGAGCTTGAGTTGATGAAGATGGGTCGTACTAGGCCACCACTGGAGCCACGCCGCAGGCCGCAGGCAGGCAAGTCTGGGGACCCCCTTTCCCATAACGCCGACAGTTGCTTGTCCATTTATTTTACCAAGCCACTTATTACTGGCAGTGGTTGGGTTTTGTGATATGACGGCTTTACTGCCGCGCCACGAGCGGGGTGAGACTCCCGTGCAGCGCCACACTCTACACTCGTACTACATCGGTCGTGGTTTATTAGTCCCCCATTGAATTTGACTGGAGATTTAACTGACAAAATGTTAGTGCATGTCAACAAAAACTATATCGTTGGATTTGTATTTGAACATAGTTTTCAACGATAATTTTAGGTGACATGCATCAGCATTTATTGTACTATATATAATGTTAGTTCAATTTTTGGTCGTACTAATCTATAGTAAGGTGCCCGTGCCTTGCAAGGAAGAGTGAAATGCATTGATCGGGGAGTTGTTTATTCTAACAAAGGATGTGGGGGTCATCTCATGTGTAATGGGTATCGATAGGTTTCTTCGGATATTATTTCATCTCTAGAGCTCACAAACATCCGGGTGAAATAGATAAAAAGGTACCTTTTGCAAACAAAAACGTTCAACTTTTCAACCTGCATCCAAAACTTGTGAAGAAATAGCATTTATTGTGCTTTACAAGAAATGATCTTTAAGAATTAGTTTTTGAGTATCGATTGGTATACATGTTGGCTACAGATGACATGGCACTTTCTTAGAGTCAACGGTTGGCTATACTATTAAGTATTAACCATGCCCTTATACACCTAGACGGAGGGATTAAATCAGGATGACTTGGAAGGGGGCAGAGGAGATGTAAGAAATGGTTCATAGTAAGTCTTTCACCAGTACTATACTAAAAAATCATACATGGAAGATTCTAGACTAAACCATAAACGGATACACTTTTATTCATGCGCGATACTCTAATAGAGCAAGATCATGCATGGAAGTCTCCACATGCTTAGACAGCGGATTACATTGAGCGAAGACTAATGATCAACATTTAACTTGATAATGCATATGTCCAGGTGAACCTCCTTGGAGTCCTCGTGCACCGCGTTGGGGGGTAAATCATACCATGCGTCTTCCATGTCCACATCAGCAGGAAGGTCCCAGCTTTGCAGAGTCCTAGTCAGTTTGATGTAGCCGGTGTTGCCGCCCATGTAACTCGGAGGGGTAGTAACAGTGAGCACGCACCCATACATGGGCCTCGTGTCAGCGTCAGCGGTGTCGCCCCTGATGCACACTATAGAGACCGGGCGGTGGCCTGCGCAGGCCTCGCCTGTGCCCACGATCAAGAGGAAGACGTTACCGTCCTCCTCCGAGACTAGCAGGTGGCAGTGATCCTCCAACGACTCCGGCATGGTGAATGGGTAGCACGTCTCGTACTTGATGTTCTCCACCAAGGGCCAGTAGTGACCATTGCACGCATCCGTGAGGTGATGCACGATGTCCGCCGGCGAGCCCCAAAACAGCATCGGCACTCATAGCAATAGACGAAGGGCTCCTTGGAGGCATTGACCAGGCCGTCCATGAAACAGGAGTGGCTGTAGGGGACGTTGCGCCAGTTTAATATATGAGAAAGTTAATACGAGATTTAATCCGAATAAGCACAAAATAAATCATGATGGCTATAATAGAGATTAAACTAATCATGTGGACTAGCATAGTAGATGAACAGATAGAATCTAGGATACAGAGTAGAAACATGAATTCTACCACAATTTCAAACAGGAAGGACATAAACACATACGGTGCAACGTGAGCAGCACTGTTGGCATTGAGGTTGTCGCCCAAGTCATTGAGGAGGAGGTTGCCGAGGTCGGGGAAGAAGTCATTGTCGATGAAGTCATGGCTGCCAGCAGTCGTGAGAGTGCGCTCCCCAAATTTCAACAGTGCTCGCCAAATGGAGCACGGGAGGGAGTGGCTATAGGGGACGTTGCGGCCGCCGAATGGAGTGCATGAGTAGCACACGAAGTAGTAGATGGTGCTCCTCCATAAGTCTCTATCTCTGCTCTTATCTCTATCTCTACTACTCTTCTTTGTTTTTTATAACAAATCGAATAGTACTGCACCATCTGCTGCACGCCGGCTGAACACGCCTCCTCGCCTCCATCATCACCAACTGATTCTTTTATAGGAGTAGGAGTAGAGAAAAAACCGAGTTGGTGATGATGGTGTGTTGTGCAATGCATGAGCATCTTGCTATTTTTTTGCATATAATTCCAAACACCACGTAGACATGGTCTTTGACCATTTTTCAACTATGTTAGTATCATTGTTAGTGGTCAACCGGTGCAAGTTATAGCCCCGGGTGTTTTCACCCTTTTTTTAGTAATGATATCTGGCAATTGTTCGGCACGAGCTCGATCCTTGAAAATCCCACGTAACCGTCAGATTTCCATCCGATGGTGGCCTATTTTTAAGCCATAGTATTTGACAAAACCGCCACCCTTACACACATACTATAACTGCGTCGCGGGCATTTGCAACTGCCATGTCTCCCAGTGAATGTTTGCTCAGGATTGGAGTTAGCACTGATGGCGGTACGTAGTCGTTCCACGCTCGAGCCTTGAAGTTTGTAACTATTTTAGATTAGAATATACTACTCCTCCGGTGCTAGTAGTAGAGCAGAGTCCTATTCCACTACTACTCTACTCAAGCAAGTTAGGGCATAGTAGTAGATACTGTAGGGAGTACCAGTACTGTGATCACTCAAGCAAGTTGTCTGACTTTGATATGACCCTACGCTGCTGGTATGTGTCTCATAAGTCAAGCGGCATGTTGTACTCATCATCACCTGTCCACTTCCCGCAGCACATATTCGCTTCTCCATCTTTGTCCGCACATAATCTCGTCCAATCTTCCATCCCCGCTAAGGCGCGTCCCCCCCCCCCCTCGTCTGAAACCCAAGCACCAACAATGGCAGAACCAAGTAGCGTCCGCTGAAAGAGTGGCTGGAATTTGCTCCCCACAGAGGTAATCAAGCTCATTGTTTCGCGTGTGGACAATCTCAGTACCATGCCGCTCGCCGCATGCTCGTCGGGGCTGTACCGTTTACTCAAAGCCCTCAGGCTGGAGCTTTTTAAGCCAGCTCCTTGCTTGCTGATGCTTCCTGATCTTCATAAACAGCATGTCACGCAGCATAACAATCGTAGGGTGGCGAGGATCAACCCCCTTGACTGTGATCCGATCCCCGTCACCCTCAACTACATTAATGGTATGTACTGGGTCGGCATGAACACGTCTTGGATGGTGCTCGTCAACGATCGCGGTAGCTGGATGCTCGTGGAGGTCTACACCCGATAATTGATCCCCCTTCTTTCGATTAACACTGCACTGCTTTGGCACCGCGGCCCAGAATACTCGGGATCTTACAGTAGCCAACATGATACCAAGTTTGATTTGCTCAAGGTTGTAATCTACCAAGTGCCCACAAGATCTGCATATTATAAAGACTTCAGGCTAATTGCGTTCTTCAACCGCGGTCTCGCCTATCTGACAGGTCACTACGGTAAGTGGATAAATCTGCACGTCCATCGCAGGATCATACATCCTCCATGGTTCTCTGATGCCATTGAACACAAGGGCTTCATTTACGTTGTCGACTCCTTCTATGGCTGGACGTATTGCTGGCCTACTCCAGTCATCGCTACAAACGGTTGTTACAGCAGTATGTTACTTTCTTATCATATCATGATGGCTTGCTTATATTACTGTCAATATTTACTGAAAAAATATTCATGCTCATAACATGTTGTTCTTAAGATTGACTACATTAAGGGCCCTTTTTATTTAACTCCAACTTGATATGATGTTGTAGGCCGCCTGGTGTCCCTACCCTTCCTAACCCCAAAACATTTCAAAGAAAAGCGGCATGGCAGTTGCAGGTGGTTCCTGGCTCGATCAGACGATGGTGAATGATTGATGATTGTTCGCACATACCGGACATGTTGTTTCGTGGAATACAATCACAGTCACTACAAGGTCTTTGAGCAGGATCCCAACTTCTCTGGGCCTTCAGGAATTTTTGACTGGAGGCTGGTAAGTAGCCTTGGTACACGCTTGATGTCTACTACACAACCTTCTTCTTGTAGACATTGTTGGGCCTGCAAGTGCACAGGTTTGTAGGACAGTAGCAAATTTCCCTCAAGTGGATGACCCCCTAAGGTTTATCAATCCGTAGGAGGCATAGGATGAAGATGGTCTCTCTCAAACAACCTTGCAACCAAATAACAAAGAGTCTCTTGTGTCCCCAAGACACCCAATACAATGGTAAATTGTATAGGTGCACTAGTTCGGCGAAGAGATGAAGATACAAGTGCAAAATAGATAGTAGATAAAGGTATTTGTAATCTGAAATTATAGAAACAGCAAGGTAACAAGTGGTAAAAGTGAGCGTAAACGGTATTGCAATGATAGGAAACAAGGCCTAGGGTTCATACTTTCACTAGTGCAAGTTCTCTCAACCATAATAACCTAGATAGATCATATAACAAGCCCTCAACATGCAACAAAGAGTCACTCCAAAGACACTAATAGCGGAGAACAAACGTAGAGATTATGGTAGGGTACGAAACCACCTCAAAGTTATTCTTTCGGATCGATCTATTAAAGAGTTCGTACTAGAATAACACCTTAAGACACAAATCAACCAAAACCCTAATGTCACCTAGATACTCCATTGTCACTTCAAGTATGCATGGGCATGATTATACGATATGCATCACACAATCTCAGATTCATCCAACCAACACAAAAGTACTTCAAAGAGTGCCCCAAAGTTTCTACCGGAGAGTCAAGAATGTGTGCCAACCCCTATGCATAGGTTCATGGGCGGAACCCGCAAGTTGGTCACCAAAACATACATCAAGAGGCACATGATATCCCATTGTCACCACAGATAAGAACGGCAAGACATACATCAAGTGTTCTCATAAAAGACTTAATCCGATAAGATAACTTCAAAGGGGAAACTCAATTCATCACAAGAGAGTAGAGGGGGAGAAACATCATAAGATCCAACTATAATAGAAAAGCTCGGGAGACATCAAGATCGTGCCATAGAGGGAACACGAGAGAGAACATGAGAGAGAGAGATCAAACACATAGCTACTGGTACATACCCTCAACCCTGAGGGTGAACTACTCCCTCCTCGTCATGGAGAGCACCGGGATGATGAAGATGGCCACCGGTGATGGATTCCCCCTCCAGCAAGGTGCCGGAACGAGCTCCCAAGAGGTTTTTTGTGGCTACAGAGGCTTGCGGCGGCGGAACTCCCAATCTATCTTGATATTCGATAGTTTTAGGGTACGTAGGGTTATATAGGCGAAAGAAGTCGGTCGGGGGGTGCTCGAGGGGCCCACAAGACAGGGGGGGCGCGCCCTGTAGGGGGGGCGCCCCCCTATCTCCTGGGCTCCTCGAGGGTCTTCTGACTTGATCTCCAAGCCTCCAGGATGATATTCTTCCAAAAAATCACGATGCCGAAGGTTTCATTCCGTTTGGACTCCGTTTGATATTCCTTTTCTTCGAAATACTGAAACAGGCAATAAAACAGCAATATAGGCTGGGCCTCCGGTTAATAGGTTAGTCCCAAAAGTAATATAAAAGTGTATAATAAAGCCCATAATCATTCAAAACACATAGTAATATAGCATGAATGCTTCATAAATTATAGATATGTTGGAGACGTATCAGCATCCACAAGCTTAATTCCTACTCGTCCTCGAGTAGGTAAATGATAAAGAAAGAATTTATGAAGTGTGAATGCTAGAAGGTGCACAGGTTTGGTCAATGATAATTTCAATCACCTTTTCTAGCATGATAATATGTCATAACAGTAGTTCATCTCATAAAAATTTTCATGATCTAGTAACAAGCTATTCACATGTTAAAGCATAGACCATAAACTTCTTGAAAACTAGCAAACTTCATTCTTAGTCATCAAACAATTGCAATTCATCCTATTTTCAGGAAGGGTCTATGTCAGAGCTTTGATTTAGCAAACTTCACATACTCAACCATCATATAGTCTTCTACAATTGCTAACACTCACGCAATACTTGTGGTTATCAAGTCTTAATCAGACATAGAGAAAGATTGGGGCTTATAATGTTGCCTCCAAACGTATTCACCTTTGGGTGATGTCAACAATAATAGTTCATGCTAACGTACATCCAATTGGATATATATATATCAGGATCACCCTAACACAAAGTGCTTGCCAAAGGATAAAATGAAAAAGGGAAAGGTGAAGATCACCTTGACTCATGCATAAAGTAAAAGACATAAAGTAAAAGATAGGCCCTTCGCAGAGGGAAGCAGAGGTTGTCATGCGCTTTTAGGGTTGGATACACAAAATCTTAATGCGAAAGAACGTCACTTTATATTGCCCCTTGTATATGGACCTTTATTATGCAGTTTGTTGATTTTATTGCTTCCATAACAAGTTCGTACAAAGCTTATTTTCTCCGCACTAATAATTCATGCATATTTAAATAGCAATTTTTATTGCTTGCACCGATGACAACTTACTTGAAGGATCTTACTCAATCCATAGGTAGGTATGGTGGACTCTCATGGCAAAAACTGGGTTTAAGGATATTTGGAAGCACAAGTAGTATCTCTACTTGGTGCTAGGAATTTTTGGCTAGCATGAGGGGGAAAGGCAAGCTCAACATGTTTGAATGATCCATGACAATATACTTTAACTGAGATGTGAGAAAACATAACCCATTACGTTGTCTTCCTTGTCCAACATCAACTCTTTAGCATGTCATACATAATGAGTGCTCACAATTATAAAAGATGTCTATGATAATATATTTATATGTGAAATCTCTCTTCCTTCAATATTCTTTCATAAATTGTTCAAATGACTAATACAATGCTTGCTAACCGTCAATAAATTTACAACCTCTACTTCTTAGATGTGAAGTCATTACTCCCCATGGAATAAGCAAATGAAACATATATAATTTCAGATTTATGACATTCAACTTATTCAACCATTTACTCATAAGATATAAGTGAAGCACACGAGTAAATGACAAACTACTCCAAAAAGATATAAGTGAAGATCAATGAGTAGCTAAATAATTATGTAACTATGTGAAGACTCTCTCTCATTAAAGAATTTCAGATCTTGGTATTGTATTCAAACAGCAAGCAAAACAAAATAAAATGACAATGCAAGGATACCACAACTCATGTGAAGAAGCAAAAACTTAGGCTCAACCGATACTAACTGATAGTTGTTGAAGAGGAAAGGTGGGATGCCTACCGGGGCATCCCCAAGCTTAGATGCTTGAGACTTCTTGAAATATTATCTTGGGGTTCCTTGGTCATCCCCAAGATTGAACTTTTGTGTCTCTTTAATTCCTCTCGTATCATGGTTTCTTTTTATCAAAAAGCTTCATTCACAACAAACTCAACAAGAACTTGTGAGATAGGTTAGTATAAACCAATGCAAAACCATATCATCTTCTACTGTAACAAATCACTAACATTATTATTCAACATTGAATACTAAATGTCTCTGAATATTTAATACTCCTATCCTCAAATAGAATCATTAAACAAGCAAACATATGCAAACAATGCAACCATAACAGCAATCTGTCTAAACAGTACAATTTGTAAAGAATGCAAGAGTATCAATACTTACCTGACTCCAAAAATTATGAACTAAAATTCCCACTGTAATAAATTTATCAGAGCTTAATATGCAAAAAGATTCAACGTTATACCATTCTCTGAATTTTCTAGGGAATTTTTGCAACAGCGGTAAACTTTCTGTTTTCAAACAGCAACATGTATACTAGCAGAATAAGCATGGCAAAGGCTATCCTTGACTTTTTTATTGAAACTAAAGATGCAAAACATTATTATAACTAACAGCAATCAAAAACTAACAAAATAAATTGATGCTCCAAGCAAAACACATATCATGTGGTGAATAAAAATATAGCTCCAAGTAAAGTTACCGATGAACGAAGATGAAAGAGGGGATGCCTTCCGGGGCATCCCCAAGCTTAGGCTCTTGGTTGTCCTTGAATATTACCTTGGGGTGCCTTGGGCATCCCCAAGCTTAGGCTCTTTCCAATCCTTATTCCATAGTCCATCGAATTTTTACCAGAAACTTGAAAACTTCAACCACACAAAACTCGAAAACAAAACTCGTAAGCTCCGTTAGTATAAGAAAATAAAACCACCACTTAGGTACTGTAATGAACTCATTATAAATTCATATTGGTGTAATATCTACTGTATTCTAACTTCTCTATGGTTCATACCCTCCGATACTACTCATAGATTAATCAAAATAAGCAAACAACACATAGAAAACAGAATCTGTCAAAAACAGAACAGTCTGTAGTAATCTGTATAAAATGTATACTTCTGGAACCCCAAAAATTATGAAATAAATTTCTGGACCTGAGAAATTTGTCTATTAATCATATTAAAAAGAATCAACCTAAAAGCACTCTCCAGTAAAAAATGGCAGCTAATCTCATAAGCGCTAAAGTTTCTGTTTTTCACAGCAAGATCACATAAACTTCACCCAAGTCTTCCCAAAGGTTCTACTTGGCACTTTATTGAAAAAAAACCTATAAAACATGATTACTACAATAGCATAATCATGTGGACACACAAAAACAGTAAGGATAAATATTGGGTTGTCTCCCAACAAGAGCTTTTCTTTAATGCCTTTCTAGCTAGGCATGATGATGACAATGATGCTCACATAAAATATAAGAATTGAAACATAACGGGAGCATCATGAAGCAAATGACTAGCACATTTAAGCCTAACCCACTTCCTATGCATAGGGATTTTGTGAGCAAACAACTTAGAGGAACAATAATCAACAAGCATAAGAAGGTAAAACAAGCATAACTTTAAAATTTTAAGCACATAGAGAGGAAACTCGACATTATTGCAATTCCTACAAGCATATGTTCCTTACTCATAATAATTTTCAGTAGCATCATGAATGAATTCAACAATCTAACCAGCACCTAAAGCATTCTTTTCATGATCTACTAGCATAGAAAATTTACTACTCTCCACACAAGCAAAATTCTTCTCATTCAGAATAGTGGGAGTAGCATAAGAGACTTGAACACTAAAAATTGTTTCCACATTAAAAGAGTAATGTTCAGAAAAAGGGTAATCATAATCATGACAAGTTTTATAAATATAATCATCACTACTTTTGTTAGCATAAGTTTCATCACAATAATCATCATAAAGTAGCAACTTCATTCTCATCATAATCGATTGAAGCCTCTTCCAAGGTAGTGGAATCATCACTAAATAAAGTTGACACTCTTCCAAATCCACTTTCATATTCATCACAATAAAATTCAACATCCTCCAAAATAGTGGGATCACTACTTCCTAAAGTTGACACTCTTCCAAACCCACTTTCATCAATATAATCATCATAGGTAGGAGGCATGCTATCATCATAACAACTTTGCATATCAAAACTTGGGATGCTAAAAATATCATCTTCATTAAACATAGCATCCCCAAGCTTGGGAAAAACATTAATTTCAGCAAATATATTCTAAAATATTTCATCCTCATCAAACATAGCTTCCCCAAGCTTGGGCCCTTTCATAGCATAAGCATAATCACTCTCATCATTAAACATATGGATAGCACCAATAGTAAAGCAATTATCATCATCACAATGAGTAGTAGGAGCAACATCATTTGGGAGGGATGCCTTTTTACCTTTGTTGCTCCTTCTTTTCTTTTTCTTCTTCACATTATGTGTAGGTTCAACCTTCCTCTTTGAGCTCCTTATTGACGAGATTGGTTGAATAGAAAGCTCCTCCTCGTTACCTGATTCATCATGAGAAATAATAGGAGGATATTGGGAAGTCTCTTCCCTTTCATTAGTATTCTCATCATCTTCTATTTGCTTTTTTTTATTTATGTAATTGGCAATATAAGGATTTTCAATGCAATTCACCGCACAATACAAATAAATCTTCTCTAAATCAATATCAAGGAATTTCTTATGGGCAAATTCTGGAAGGTCCTTCATTAAATGTTTCAATTCTTCATAACCCAAAAGCAAACTAAGTTCATTATAATGTGCAATGGAAATCAAATCATCACAATTTTTAGACATGATTCGGTCATGAAACAATTTGCATTGGAGATGTAAATGACCATGTTCATTGCAAAGTTCACAAGTACGGCAAAGGAATTTTAAATTTTCAGCACTCACATCTAGCCTTTCTTGCAACCATTTAGTTTCTAAATGCTTATGCCTCTTGCAATAAATATCTTGTCTATTTGGTGTGTTCATGCAAACATGCACTCCACAAAAGTTGACATGCTCATAAGATATATTTTCATCATGACTAAAGCAATCATCATTAGTACTATGGATATTCAAGGAGTTTATACTAAAAACATTGCAATCATGCTCATCATTCAAAGATCTAGTACCAAGCATTTTAAAGCATTCTTCTTCTAGCACTTGAGCACAATTTTCCTTTCCATCAAACTCACGAAAGATATTAAAAAGATGAAGCGTATGAGACAAACTTAACTCCATTTTTTTGTAGTTTTCTTTTATAAACTAAACTAGTGATAAAACAAGAAACAAAAAGATTCGATTGCAAGATCTAAAGATATACCTTCAAGCGCTAACCTCCCCGGCAACGGCGCCAAAAAAGAGCTTGATGTCTACTACACAACCTTCTTCTTGTAGACGTTGTTGAGCCTGCAAGTGCACAGGTTTGTAGGACAGTAGCATATTTCCCTCAAGTGGGTGACTTAAGGTATATCAATCCGTAGGAGGCGTAGGATGAAGATGGTCTCTCTCAAACAACCCTGCAACCAAATAACAAAGAGCCTCTTGTGCCCCCAACACACCCAATACAATGGTAAATTGTATAGGTGCACTAGTTCGGCGAAGAGATGAAGATACAAGTGCAAAATAGATAGTAGATAAAGGTATTTGTAATCTGAAATTATAAAAACAGCAAGGTAACAAGTGGTAAAAGTGAGCGTAAACAGTATTGCAATGATAGGAAACAAGGCCTAGGGTTCATACTTTCACTAGTGCAAGTTCCCTCAACAATAATAACATAGATAGATCATATAACAAGCCCTCAAAATGCAACAAAGAGTCACTCCAAAGCCACTAATAGCGGAGAACACACGTAGAGATTATGGTAGGGTACGAAACCACCTCAAAGTTATTCTTTCGGATCGATCTATTAAAGAATTCGTACTAGAATAACACCTTAAGACACAAATCAACCAAAACCCTAATGTCACCTAGATACTCCATTGTCACTTCAAGTATCCGTGGGCATGATTATACGATATGCATCACACAATCTCAGATTCATCCAACCAACACAAAAGTATTTCAAAGAGTGCCCCAAAGTTTCTACCGGAGAGTCAAGAACGTGTGCCAACCCCTATGCATAGGTTCATGGGCGGAACCCGCAAGTTGGTCACCAAAACATACATCAAGAGGCACATGATATCCCATTGTCACCACAGATAAGCACGCCAAGACATACATCAAGTGTTCTCATAAAAGACTCAATCCGATAAGATAACTTCAAAGGGGAAACTCAATTCATCACAAGAGAGTAGAGGGGGAGAAACATCATAAGATCCAACTATAATAGCATAGCTCGGGATACAGCAAGATCGTGCCATAGAGGGAACACGAGAGAGAACACGAGAGAGAGAGAGAGATCAAACACATAGCTACTGGTACATACCCTCAGCCCCGAGGGTGAACTACTCCCTCCTCGTCATGGAGAGCGCCGGGATGATGAAGATGGCCACCGGTGATGGATTCCCCCTCCGGCAGGGTGCCGGAACAGGCTCCTGAGAGGTTTTTGGTGGCTATAGAGGCTAGCGGTGGCGGAACTCCCGATCTATCTTGATATTCGATAGTTTTAGGGTACGTAGGGTTATATAGGCGAAAGAAGTCGGTCAGGGGGTGCTCGAGGGGCTCACAAGACAGGGGGCCGCGCCCTATAGGGGGGGCGCGCCCCCCTATCTCCTGGGCTCCTCGAGGGTCTTCTGACTTGATCTCCAAGCCTCCGGGATGATATTCTTCCAAAAAATCACGATGCCGAAGGTTTCATTCCGTTTGGACTCCGTTTGATATTCCTTTTCTTCGAAATACTGAAACAGGCAATAAAACAGCAATATGGGCTGGGCCTCCGGTTAATAGGTTAGTCCCAAAAGTAATATAAAAGTGTATAATAAAGCCCATAATCATTCAAAACACATAGTAATATAGCATGAATGCTTCATAAATTATAGATACGTTGGAGACGTATCAACGCTCTCTGTTTGTCGGACTGAATTATCCGATTAACCTGGAGATAACCGACGACAAGGATCATGATGGCAGCGCGGTTTCATTCATTAGGAAAAACGGTGTGTACATAGCGTACCATGCGTCTCTGCATGCACCATACCCTGATATACGCCGCCATGCTTTGCAGCCCAAAGTAGGAGAGAGGGTCGCAAGTATCAGATTTCGACCTGCTGGCTGGAGTTTCCCTCATCAGGCACCCATCTGGTTCAAGCCGTCAGCCAATCTCCACAGCTTAATAAATAGTAACGTCTAACTGAGCCTCTTAGTTAAATGCGTACACTTGGTGTAGTAGGATCTTTATTTAGTTTGATGCATACACTTGTTCTTTTTTGGAAGCCCTTTTGGAATGATGGCTGATGTTTGGTTTGGAAGAGAGAAATGTGTATTTACTCTTCTGGCTTGCTTACTGCTTCTGTTGCACCCCCAGCCCTGGTTGCTGCTGCTGCTGTTTTCAATGTACAATCAGCAGTATATTTCGTCTGTTGGTTGAATAAATGTGTTGTTAGAATGACAAACACAATGTTTTGGAAGCCGTTGCACGGTTCGATCCTTTAGTGCCCCGTACCATACGTAGCGCATACTATTTTTCGTACGAAACACATTTTCCACTTGTTGATAACATGCAGCCCACTGATGAAGGCCCAATAGAGGATCCCATAATTAACTGGAAGGGAGGCTCTCACATGAATCCGGCCCAGGTACATGCTCATGGTCCCCTAAACATAAATAAGTAAATAAATAAAGCTAAATGCTCATGCACAGTTCTTTAAATTCATGATTTAACAGGAGGATATTATTTCCTATGATAGTGACATTACATTCAGTCGATATTATTCTTAGGCAAAGATAGCGACCAGTCTTCTTTCTCCAAGCATTTTCTTCTTGCAACCAGCAGACCCATGCAAATCGTAGTCAACATCGTAAATAGTTCCGGTCCATTTTTATTTTTCAATAAGAATGTCCAACCCAGCCCAGCACATTGGCGACAACACTTTATCTCCTGCCTTGGTGCGCTCGCCGCGGCGCCGCCGTTCGGCCCTGTCAACATAGTTTTTTTTTTTGAAATGGTCCCTGTCAACATAGTGAATCGGGAGAGGACTGTAGTTGTGAGTATGACAGTATGAACCCACCAGGTCCACTCCCGAACACAAGCAAGCGCCTATTTTACTACTCATATGCACCCCTCATTTTTTTACTCTAATCCACCATGCTGATATCTGGGACCCACATCATTTTTAACGTATATTCAATTAACGATAGAATTGCACAACTTTTTTTGAGTAGTAATTCGGACGAGCAGGCTATAAACTGGGTTATGCGGTCTCTATGGCCCGTCTAACAACATGACCAGCCCAGCAGTTTTTGTTTGGGAAAATAGGTAGCCCATTATTTCTTTTTGTAGAATACCCAATCTAGGCCTATTTGTTTTCTCCGACTTACTGGGCTGCAAATCTTTCAAGACGAGGAGGGATGCATTCCGGCCTGGCCAAAGAGTATGGTCAGTGTATGTTAAAAGTAATATCAAAGGGGTTGAAAATTCCAAAAAAATTATAGCAAATGGGATATTAGTTTCTTTTTTTGTTTTTGTTCTTCACTGATATTTTATACTCCCTCCGTCCCAAAATTCTTGTCTTAGATTAGTCTAGATACGTATGTATCTAATACCAAAATGTGACTTGATACATCCGTATTTAGACAAATCTAAGACAAGAATTTTGGGATGGAGGGAGTATTTCATTGGATTTAACATGACATAGTACTAATTTATTTTTAAATTTGTTTTAGTATGGCTCCTAATTTTTGGATTAAGAATATTTTGTTCCCCAGCAAAAAATTTCAAATTTTCAAAATTTCGCACATATTTAGTTAAAAAATTTAACCCTTGTACTGACCAGAAAATGGGCAGCAATTCTAAAAATGGATAATGGGCTGCAATAAATTCCATATGAATTAGAAAATGAGTAAAGATTATAAAAATAATAGCAAATGGGATGTACACGCCACAAATTTCGAGGCTGGCTTGTTTATGCAAGGCTTTGTCAGTCAACACACGATTCTAGCAATAGCGACTGTTGGATGTCCATCCAACGACCGACGTGTTTCTTCAATCTCTAATCTTCCTGCTCCAGCCGCCTAAACTAGCGTCAGCGGGACTGCCTGCTCCCTCCTCTTGTGGCCTGTTGTGATGCCGCGCAGGCTTCACCGGCCCACCCTACTCCCTCCGTTGGCCTGGCCACATGCAATCAACTGCCTCCTTATTACGCGAAAAAAATGATTCCTCCCACTGACATCTGGGCCGCACCAGTTGGGAGGCTGGCATGTGGGCCTACTAAGTTGACGCATACGCATGGCTTGTCAACTTAGTCAACAAACGATTCTAGCAGCATTAACCATTGGATTTGAATTGAACGGTCTTGCTGCTTCTTCAATCGCTGCTCTTCTTGCACCAGCCGCCCAAACCAGCGCCGGCGAGACCGCCTGCTCCTGCCTCCAGTGGTCGGTTGTGCTGCCATTGAGGCCTCATCGCCCCCTACTACTCCCACCGCTAGCCAGGCCCTGCGACGACAGCAGCCTCACACCGCAGCCGAACCAGTGAACCCTCATACTCTTCTCCGCGTGGGCATCCACTGCCGTGTCTTCCCTGGCTCCGTGTCGTCCCTTCCTAGGCCTCGCTGTCGTCCACCGCCCTGGTGCTCTCAGCGCGGCGTGGTCAACATGGTCAAGGAACGACTTCCATCAGACGTGGACTGTACATGGAGAGGCTGACAGCTGGGTCCACGTCCGCACACAAGGAAATGCCTCCTTATTACGTGCAAAATAATGATTCCTCCAGGTGACATCTAGGACCCACCGGAAGGGCCTCTGTATTTCGCGAAAAAAACACTCCCCCCGCTGACAGGTCGGACCCACCAGCTATATCTTCGCGCGCAAGGAAGTGCCTCCTTATTACGCACAAAAAATGAATACTCCCCCTGCTAGCTGGGACCCAGCATATTGGGATGCTGACTTGTGGGCCTACTAAGTTGACGGGGACGGAGGGCTTGTTAACTTAGTCAATATGAATGATTCTAGCTCCAGTGACCATACGATCTCCATCCAACGGCCATAGTGCTTCTTCAACCTCTGGTCTTCTTGCTCCAGCCGCCCAAAGCAGCGCAGATCGTGCCGCCTGCTCCTGCCTCCCGTGGCCAATTGTGCTGTCGTGGAGGCCTCACCCCCCCCCTACTACTCCCATCGCTGGCCAGGCCATCCCTCCACACACCCACACACCCTGTTATTCTGTGGTGACGGCAGCCTCACACCAAAGCCGAACCAGTGAACCCTCATACTCCTCTCCATGTGGTCATCCACTGCCGCGTCTTCCCCGGCTCTACGTCGTCCCCTTCCTAGGCCTTGCCGTCGTCCACCACCCTGGTGCTCTCGGCGCGGTGTGGTTAACGTGGTCAAGGAACGACTTCCATCGGAAGAACACTGTATGTGGAGAGGTTGATAGCTGGGTCCACGGCCGCAGCAAGGAAGTGCCTCCTTATTACGCAGAAAATAATTATTCCTCCACCTGACAGCAGGGACCCACCGGATGAGCCACCGTATTTCGCAAAAAAGGCTTCCTCCCTGACTGTTGGGACCTACCTCCTACATCTTTGCACGCAAGGAAGTGCGTCCATATTACGGGCAAAAAAATGATTCGCCCCCTAACTGCTGGGACCCACCAACTACATCTTCGCACGTAAGGAAGTGCCTGATAGTCGGGACCCACCTGGTCGAAGCGTACATAGTGTTGTCATTCTGGTCACAAACGTGTACGTACATACTGGTCGATGTAGAGGCGCGCACGTGTCGTAGTATAGGCACGCACGTAGCATGTACATGTACGTACAGCGGCTAGAGTGCATGAAAGAAAATACGGCCACGTACGTACATACGGGCGGGGTCTCGAATGCCTACTCACGCATACGTACGTGTAACACCCACGATGCGGCTATATCTCCCATGTGTCGAAGCACGACTTAGAGGCATAACCGCATGGTGGTTTTGTCGCAAGAAGGGTCATCTTCACACAATCCCATGTAATGAACAAGAATGGGATAAAGAGTTGGCTTACAATCGCCACTTCACACAATGAACATATAATTCATACATCATTCAGAGTACACACATAGTCCGACTACGGACGAAGCCAAAAGAAAAGAAGATAACCCAACTGCTAGATCCCTGATCGTCCCAACTGGGCTCCACTACTGATCAACATGAAACAAAACATAGCAATGACCAAGGTCTTCGTTGAGCTCCCATCTGAGCTCGGTTGCATCATCTGCACTGGTATCATCGGCACCTGCAACTATTGTGATAGTATCTGGTGAGTCACGAGGACTCGGCAATCTCAAAACCCGCGAGATAAAGACTATTTAAGCTTATGGGAAAGGAAGGGGTAAAGTGGTGAGGTTGCAGCAGCGACTAAGCATATATGGTGGCTGACATACGCAAATAAGAGCAAGAAGAGAGCAAATGGAACGGTCGTGAAGCTAGCAATGATCAAGAAGTGATCCTAAACTCCTACTTACGTCAAACATAACCCAAAACCGTGTTCACTTCCCGGACTCCGCCGAAAAGAGACCATCATGGCTACACACGCGGTTGATGCGTTTTAATTCGGATCTGGTGTCAAGTTATCTACAACCGGACATTAACAAATTCCCATCTGCCTATAACCATAGGCACGGCTTTCGAAAGATTATACCCTACAGGGGTGTCCCAACTTAGCCCATCACAAGCTCTCACGGTCAATGAAGGATATACCTTCTCCCAGGAAGACCCGATCAGACTCGGAATCCCGGGTTACAAGACATTTCGACAATGGTAAAACAAGACCAGCAAAGCCGCCTGATGTGCCGACAAATCCCGATAGGAGCTGCACATATCTCGTTCTCAGGGCACACCGGATAAGTCAAGCTACGAGTAAAACCAGCCCTCGAGTTGCCCCGTGGTGGCCCCACAGGTTGCTCGGTTCAGACCAACACTCGAAGCAGCACTGGCCCGGGGGGGTTAAAATAAAGATGACCCTTGAGTCTGCAGAACCCAAGGGAAAAAGGCTTAGGTAGCAAATGGTAAAACCAAGGTTGGGCCTTGCTGGAGGAGTTTTATTCAAAGCGAACTGTCAAGGGGGTCCCATAAATCACCCAACCGCGTAAGGAACGCAAAATCCGGGAACATAACACCGGTATGACGGAAACTAGGGCAGCAAGAGTGGAACAAAACACCAGGCATAAGGCCGAGTCTTCCACCCTTTACCAAGTATATAGATGCATTAATGGTATATAAGAGATATTGTGATATCCCAACATAATCCTGTCCATCATGGAGCAATCTTCAACTTCACCTGCAACTAACAATGCTATAAGAGAGGCTGAGCAAAGCGGTAACATAGCCAAACAACGGTTTGCTAGGAGGGGTGAAAAAGGTTAGAGGCTGACATGGCAATATGGGAGGCATGGTAAACAAGTGATAGGTAACGCAGCATAGCGATAGAACGAAGCATCTAGCAAGCAAAGATAGAAGTGATATCGAGGGTAATGGTCATCTTGCCTGAAATCCCGATAGCAAGAAGAACGAGTCCATGAAGAAGACAACCGGACGTAGTCGAACGAATCCTCACAACTCCGTAACGAAACCGAAGCTAACGAGAGAAGCAAACCGGAAAGAAGCAAACAACATGGTAAACAACCATCACATAATCATGGCATGATGCACAACCAAATATGATGCATGTCCGGTTTAACGAGGCATGGCATGGCAATATGCACAAACAACACTACAAGTTAAGTGGAGCTCAATATGCAACGAGTTGCATATTGACGAAACACCACAACAATTATTTAGTTCGCTCTCGTTTAGGTACCCAACAATATTAAATGTTGATTAACATGGAAAGAGGTGAAGCATGAGCAAACCACCTATTTAGGCAAGTTTAAGTGAGGCCGGAAACAACAAACAACAATTCTGGTAAATCCCCACATGACATTTAGTAGTTTAAAGCAAGCACAATTTTAAGCATTTAAATGTTGTTATCATGATGCGGATGACATATACAAGTTTATGCAATTTTTATGAAAATGTTGACATGAGCATGTTATGAAGCATTTGGTCACCATGGCGGAAATAAAAGGGTGCCACGGCGGCGAAACAAAAAAATGGTGCCACGGCAACATATCCGAAAATGATGCCACGGTAACATATCAGTTCCGGTAGCTCATGGAGATACCGGTGCAAAAGGAGGCGTGCGGATGTGCGCGACATGCTAGAGATGGTGGGGTGCTCCCGAGTACCGGGTTCCCACGGGACGGCGGCATGGCAAACAAGGAACGTGCAAAGACCTCTCTCGGACACGGTGCAAACACGGGCATCTCATACAACACACAAGCATTCGTTCACGGGCGGTCGTCTCGGGGCTTATACCTTCGAAGCGTGCGTTTCTGGGTGGAACGAGTTCGGAGCGGTGTAGAGGAAGTAGGCGTTCACGGGACATCGTGGAAGTAGTCGTACACGGCGTCGGTAGAGGTACATCTCGTACTGGAAGTAGTTGTTCATGTCCCGTGGATGTTCGGGGTCCACGGGGTCTTCGAGGGTCGACGGTAGTGGTACACGTTTTCGTAGATGTCCGGGGTCGTCGGGTCGTCATGTAGCCGTACATGTTCGTCGTGGTACACGGGTCGAAGTGGTACTTGGGATCTTCTGAACCTGCCGGTATTGCCGAACCGAAGGGGTACTTGGTCTTGACGTCCACGGTGTCTTCGGCCTTGACGTGAAGCAGGGAGGCGGAGCTCCTGCCGGGTCGATGGTGACGAGGTCGGAGATGCGAGGACGGGCAAAGGGGCTGCTCCTGCAAAGGGGCTGCTCCTGCAAAGGGGCTGCAGGGGCGACGGGAGCCGGCAGGGGAGGACCCTAGCGAGGCACGGCCAGATCCGGCGGCGGCGGCGGCTCCGGTGGCTGGCTGGTGGCGCGGAGGCGACGAGGAGGGGGACACGGGGACGGGACGAGGCGGTTGGGTGCGCGGTGCTTGCGCACAGAGGCGACGGGGCCGCCGGAGTTGGACTCCAGGTGGTATTGCGGAGGTCGGGCGCGGGGCCGGCAGGGGCGTGGTCGCGGGGCTCGGGAGGAGAAGCAGGGCACGGCGAGCGGAGACGGGGCAATGTCAGGCGCACGGGGTGAGGAGAATGGCGAGGAGGTCCTGGCACGGGGACGGCAGGGCGACGTGGAGCGGGGCGCTCGATGCAGGAGGAGGAAGGGCGAGGCCGCGGCGCTCCTCTCTCTCTCTCTCTCTCTGCGACGGTGCAACAAGGGAGGAGGGGATCGAGCGCTGCGTGGGAACGAGGAGGAGGAGGAGATGGATCGAGGGAGAGATGCGGGAGGATCGTGGGATCCTCTCCCTGGCAACGTGTGTGTGTGTGGTGGCGGTGCTGGCAGGGAACGAGGGGATGGACCGAGGGAGAGATGGATCGAGCGAGGGGGTCGGGCTAGGGTTAGAGGCGCAGCAGCTGGGCCTGTGGAACGGGCCTTAGAGGCTGGGCCGGCCTGGATGGCCTGCTAGGTTCTGTTCTCCCTCTCTCTTATATTTCTAACAGAAAGCATTAGAGAGAACGAAAATGAAGAGGGGGTTAGGGAAAGAAAATGCGCAAGGGGATAATTTTCCCGGACT
The DNA here is from genome assembly GCF_018294505.1 of Triticum aestivum. Lineage (NCBI taxonomy): Eukaryota > Viridiplantae > Streptophyta > Magnoliopsida > Poales > Poaceae > Triticum > Triticum aestivum. The sequence goes on along the minus strand of NC_057810.1, from coordinate 545,781,914 downwards.
CGTAAAAATGAGCTTGATCCAAGAAAATAGAAATGGCCAAGATTGCAAGATTTAAATTCAAATTCATTTGATTTAAATCCAAATGATTTGAATGGTAGTGAGGGTTTGGGAAGGTCCAAAAATGTTTGGATTTTTGGTGGAGCTCCGGAAAACAGAGAAACAATTATTGACAAGGTTTTGAGGTCAACTCGAGGCAGAAAAAGGCATGGGATTTATTTTGCACGTGTGTTATGGTGAATCCCAAAGAATGGAATACTTTGTTATAGCTCCCTAATAATATTGGGAGGATATGTTATAAAGAGAAAACACCATGTGAATTCCCTCGATTTAAATGGACCGAAGATCCATACGATTTATTTAGTTGAGTTTTAAAAATTAAATGGCATGATGGCATGATGCAATGCAAAAAAATAAAAGGGCAAGCACAAATGAAACAGACGGTGATCACGAAAAAATGGAAGTCTTCTGGAGCGTCGGTCTCGGGGCGTTACAACGCTCCACCACTACAAGAGGATCTCGTCCCGAGATCTAGGATGGCACCGGAGGGAAGCGGAAGAGGAAGAGAAGAGGTAAAACTAAGTTGCTTTTTCGACCAATGAGTGAAACCAAAGAACCTTGAGAGGTTGAAAAGTTGAAAGAAAGAACACAACGGAGTTGAACACAATTGAGAGAACTGCGGTAGAAAATAGAAACAAGGAACACCATGTGAACATTGGAGGTTGCAAAGCTATGAATGACGAGTACAATGGACAAGAAGGAATTGAAACCACTCAGGTTGAAACAAGATAAGAATGAATAAGAATGATATAATTTTGGCAGCACTCCGACTGTAAATGGAAGGAATTGAACATGAACTTGAGCAGATGGGGTGATACTTGATGAAATCAACAACACACTGCCTCCGGAATTATTGAAAGAATGGCACAAGGGGTAAGAAAGATTTCAAACAGCACTCAGGTTGAAAAGAGAGGCAAAACTTGATAATATGAAAGAACTTGAATGAGAACACAACACTCCAGTTAAATGGATAAGCATGAAAATAACATGAACTTGTCAAAATGACGTGATGGGTGAAGAGCACAACATCACAATGCCTTCGGAAGAAATGAAAAAATGGAATGGAATGAACGGAGGAAAACTTGATCTTGAAAGAGCACGCTAACGGGAATTGCTAGAACGAAGTTGTTGGATTATTAACAACAAAAGGATAAGCTTGTTGAGGGCTTATGGAAAACATCTCAAAATTATGAGGTGACAACTGGCCACTAACAGAAACAATTGCTTGCTTGAGATCAACAAAGAGATGAAAACTGCTTTCGCCGAGAGGATAGGAGAAAACTTGGATCATTGATAAGCACCACAATACAACATTCCTTAGGGAAGGCTTTAGGTGAAATCTATACCAAGATAACTCCAACGAAGAGATTAATGGATTGAGAAAACTCATGCTCGAAGGAGTTGATGGGTTTAACTACCTCATTCTTGACAACTGTTGAATCACAAAACATGATGAAAATTGTCAAGAATGATATAACACCACCTCAATAGATAAGGTAGAAATAATTGCACTTTGGAATGCAAGATGAAGAATGCTTGAACTCCTCAAAAGAAAACATGTGTTGAGCACCATGTTTAATTTTTGAGTATAGCTTGGCGGGTCATAACTTCAAGAGAAATCTTGAAGAACAATTGAAGAATGAAAAGAATCCTTGACGAACCACCATGTAGAGCCTCCATGAAGAACTCCGGTAATAAAAGGATGATAAAAAGAAAGGGAAGTTGAAAATACAAGGTGAATCCTTGCAATGATTTAGATGGAGCTTCGCGATGATATAACCGAGAAAACTTGGAACTCCGGAAAAGAAAAGATGAAACACATGAAACCAAGAATGTGATATGATGAACAAACTCCGGAAAAAAAGAGATGAACAACTCTTGAAAGAAGAAACTAGATCACTTGGATGAAACAATAATAAGAATTACGTTATGCGTATCCTTCACCAATTAAAATTGATGACAAGCAACGGATTTGGCATACTACTTATTCTCGTAGAAAGGATTAAGAGAGATATAGCGCAAGCTTGAGAAGGTATTGATGGAACCACCGGTGGGATTGAAACAATGAAAGAATGAATGATAACCAAGGAAGAGAACTCTTGAACGAACCACTGTAAGAATTGAAAATGAAAGTAGCAAAGGCACAAATCACCAAGAAGAATTGGAAAATGAACGAAGATACTTGAGGGGATTTGGATACATGAGAACGAAGAGGCCAAGAACTGATTAGAGGATATTTGAACGATGCACGGGTAAGATTTGGAGAACGATAGCTACACGCTGAGAATGAAGAATTCTGAGATGATTGGCTCCGGAGGATGAACTGAAAAGACTCCTGAATTGCTCCGGATTGGTGAAAAGAATTCTCCTAATCGAAATTATTTATGAGAGGATGGCATCAAGCTAGAATCACGAATCTTTGAGAGAACGGATAAGATTTGGAGGAAAACTCTTCTTTGGTCTTCAAAATGTTGAGAATGAAGATGAGAACCACCATGACAAATTATGAGACACTCCGGAGCAAAGAAGAATAGAAATGTTGAACCAACGATGAAAATGTTTTATAAGCGATCTTGAAGAAGGAATATGACTGATGATAATTCATTCTTACGTCAAACTTGGAAAAGAATTTGGGAATAGCTCCGGGAAAATTAGAAGAGTCAAGTAGGATCCTGGGAAAAGACCTGTGGGTTAGGGCCCACTCAAAAGAAACACCTTCAAAAAATTACTTGAAAGGGAAATTGCACCGGTTGAATTAAATGGCTTGAATGAGATAATAATCTCCAAATAGCTTGAACTGATTGAGAATGGAAACACGAATCTTCCAAGATATCTTGAGCACTCCGAATAAGAATAGAGAGAGGTGAACAATTACGAGGTGCACCGGTATGAGAAAACATTTGAAACGAGGAAAGGATATGATCGATAAAGCTCGAATTAAATCCACCAGAGAAGAAAAGAGAACGAAGAATGATAAACTTGAAGCTTCGTTAGTATCTTCTTGAGAATCACCGGATAAGAACATTGACAGAAAAGAATGAAGAGACTTCTCATCCATAAGATGGATACTTGATTAAGAAATCTGAGTCCTTGAAGTTAAGGGTGGGAGGGTGGGGAAAAACAAAGACTACTTGGGACGGATGGAAGAAACACCGTTGAGAAAAACTTGGAAATGATCTTGCGGATGGGGAGAATGATGGGATCATCTCGAAGAGAAGCGCACCAGTTGGAAAAGAATTAACATGACAACCTCAATGATCAAAAGGATTAGTATTCACATAGCAATATGAGAACACCGTTTAGGAAAGGTATGGATTCAACATTTGACTTCGAAGCAACTCGAATACCACAAATAAAACAAAACAAAGGATTTGGCTTGCAGAATAAGCCGGAACAAACATAAGATAGAGATTTCATCCGAAGTTTTCGTGGTGGGGCCCACACGGACTCGATCATACAGCACCATCATGTACAAGGCAGTGCACATGACATACGAAGTGTCCCCGAACCAGCATAGCCAAGGGTTCTTTAAGACACAACGAGACCACTGTAAAAACGACCGTGGAAAGGCGGACCACTAGACGTCGAACCCCAATCTCATATCATGCATCTGTCGAAAAGATATTTTAGGAGCTACTTGAATTCCCACCTATAAACTCCCGAAACTTTCTAGTTATGCAATCTGGTATTGGGGATACAGGGGAAGCAATATATATCTCACCCAAAACTAACAATTCCTACATCCAAGCTGTATCCGTCCGTCAACACATAACCAAGAAACCTTCGGAAATCGTGTACCTCAACCTTCGAAAAGCATCCGTTATATGAGTTATGGCAATACTCCCGAACTCCCGCCCCAGTACTGGGTGGCGTCGAGGTTATCTCACCAACAACTGCATAAAAGAGATTTTCGATGTCGGCAAAACTCAGGTATTCCAGAACTGCAACGATAAAATTATGACGACAACACCTCGGAGCTCAACTCCCCGGGTCAATGCCACATAAAAGACAGGAGGCACCAAGAACAATGTTCTCGTCACATAACCATCGAAACGATTCCAAGATACCCGCGTGATCCTAAAAAAATTAGTGAAATTTGAGGAGAGAAAAGTCAAAACATATACGTCAGGAGGCCTTACCAGAGCGACGAAGGGACTGAGGAGTAAAAAGAATCCTACTCTCCGATATATATAATCCTAAGACTCAAAACATTTTTTCTAGACTCAACAACGCCAGCAAACAATCAAGCAGGGAGCTCCTAAGTCGGGGATGGCTCTGATTACCAACTTGTAACACCCACGATGCGGCTATATCTCCCACGTGTCGAAGCACGACTTAGAGGCATAACCGCATGGTGGTTTTGTCGCAAGAAGGGTCATCATCACACAATCCCATGTAATGAACAAGAATGGGAAAAAGAGTTGGCTTACAATCGCCACTTCACACAATGAACATATAATTCATACATCATTCAGAGTACACACATAGTCCGACTACGGACGAAGCCAAAAGAAAAGAAGATAACCCAACTGCTAGATCCCTGATCGTCCCAACTGGGCTCACTACTGATCAACATGAAACAAAACATAGCAACGACCAAGGTCTTCGTTGAGCTCCCATCTGAGCTCGGTTGCATCATCTGCACTGGTATCATTGGCACCTGCAACTGTTGTGATAGTATCTGGTGAGTCACGAGGACTCAGCAATCTCAAAACCCGCGAGATAAAGAATATTTAAGCTTATGGAGAAGGAAGGGGTAAAGTGGTGAGGTTGCAGCAGCGACTAAGCATATATGGTGGCTGACATACGCAAATAAGAGCGAGAAGAGAGCAAATGGAACGGTTGTGAAGCTAGCAATGATCAAGAAGTGATCCTGAACTCCTACTTACGTCAAACATAACCCAAAACCGTGTTCACTTCCCGGACTCCGCCGAAAAGAGACCATCACGGCTACACACGCGGTTGATGCGTTTTAATTCGGATCTGGTGTCAAGTTATCTACAACCGGACATTAACAAATTCCAATCTGCCTATAACCGCAGGCACGGCTTTCGAAAGATTATACCCTGCAGGGGTGTCCCAACTTAGCCCATCACAAGCTCTCACGGTCAACGAAGGATATACCTTCTCCCAGGAAGACCCGATCAGACTCGGAATCCCGGTTTACAAGACATTTCGACAATGGTAAAACAAGACCAGCAAAGCCGCCCAATGTGCCGACAAATCCCGATAGGAGCTGCACATATCTCGTTCTCAGGGCACACCGGATAAGTCAAGCTACGAGTAAAACCAGCCCTCGAGTTGCCCCGTGGTGGCCCCGCAGGTTGCTCGGTTCGGACCAACACTCGAAGGAGCACTGGCCTGGGGGGGTTAAAATAAAGATGACCCTTGAGTCTGCAGAACCCAAGGGAAAAAGGCTTAGGTGGCAAATGGTAAAACCAAGGTTGGGCCTTGCTGGAGGAGTTTTATTCAAAGCGAATTGTCAAGGGGGTCCCATAAATCACCCAACCGCGTAAGGAACGCAAAATCCGGGAACATAACACTGGTATGACAGAAACTAGGGCGGCAAGAGTGGAACAAAACACCAGGCATAAGGCCGAGTCTTCCACCCTTTACCAAGTATATAGATGCATTAATAATATATAAGAGATATTGTGATATCCCAACATAATCCTGTCCATCATGGAGCAATCTTCAACTTCACCTGCAACTAACAATGCTATAAGAGAGGCTGAGCAAAGTGGTAACATAACCAAACAACGGTTTGCTAGGAGGGGTGAAAAAGGTTAGAGGCTGACATGGCAATATGGGAGGCATGGTAAACAAGTGATAGGTAACACAGCATAGCGATAGAACGAAGCATCTAGCAAGCAAAGATAGAAGCGATATCGAGGGTAATGGTCATCTTGCCTGAAATCCCGATAGGAAGAAGAATGAGTCCATGAAGAAGACAACCGGACGTAGTCGAACGAATCCTCACAACTCCGTAACGAAACCGAAGCTAACGAGAGAAGCAAACCGGAAAGAAGCAAACAACATGGTAAACAACCATCACATAATCATGGCATGATGCACAACCAAATATGATGCATGTCCGGTTTAACGAGGCATGGCATGGCAATATGCACAAACAACACTACAAGTTAATGGAGCTCAATATACAACAAGTTGCATATTGACGAAACACCACAACAATTATTTAGTTCGCTCTAGTTTAGGTACCCAACAATATTTAATGTTGATTAACATGGCAAGAGGTGAAGCACGAGCAAACCACCTATTTAGGCAAGTTTAAGTGAGGCCGGAAATAACAAACAACAATTCCGGTAAATCCCCACATGACATTTAGTAGTTTAAAGCAAGCACAATTTTAAGCATTTAAATGTTGTTATCATGATGCGGATGACATATACAAGTTTATGCATTTTTTATGAAAACGTTGACATGAGCATGTTATGAAGCATTTGGTCACCATGGCGGAACGAAAAGGGTGCCACGGTGGCGAAACAAAAAAATGGTGCCACGGCAACATATTCGAAAATGATGCCACGGCAACATATCGGTTCCGGTAGCTCATGGAGATACCGGTGCAAAAGGAGGCGTGCGGATGTGCGCGACATGCTAGAGATGGTGGGGTGCTCCCGACTACCGGGTTCCCACGGGACGGCGGCATGGCAAACGAGGAACATGCAAAGACCTCTCTCGGACACGGTGCAAACACGGGCATCTCATACAACACACAAGCATTCGTTCACGGGCGGTCGTCTCGGGGCTTATACCTTCGAAGCGTGCGTTTCCGGGTGGAATGAGTTCGGAGCGGTGTAGAGGAAGTAGGCGTTCACGGGACGTCGTGGAAGTAGTCGTACACGGCGTCGGTAGAGGTACATCTCATAGTGGAAGTAGTTGTTCATGTCCAGTGGATGTTCGGGGTCCACAGGGTCTTCGAGGGTCGACGGTAGTGGTACACGTTTTCGTAGATGTCCGGGGTCATCGGGTCGTCATGTAGCCGTACATGTTCGTCGTGGTACACGGGTCGTAGTGGTACTTGGGATCTTCTGAACTTGCCGGTATTGCCGAACCGAAGGGGTACTTGGTCTTGACGTCCACGGTGTCTTCGGCCTTGACGTGAAGCAGGGAGGCGGAGCTCCTGCTGGGTCGATGGTGACGAGGTCGGAGATGCGAGGACGGGCAAAGGGGCTGCTCCTGCAAAGGGGTTGCTCCTGCAAAGGGGCTGCAAGGGCGACGGGAGCTGGCAGGGGAGGACCCTGGCGAGGCACGGCCAGATCCGGCGGCGGCGGCGGCTCCGGTGGCTGGCTGGTGGCGCGGAGGCGACGAGGAGGGGGACGCGGGGACGGGACGAGGCGGTTGGGTGCGCGGTGCTTGCGCGGAGAGGCGAAGGGGCCGCCGGAGTTGGACTCCAGGTGGTGTTGCGGAGGCCGGGCGCGGGGCCGGCAGGGGCGTGGTCGCGGGGCTCGGGAGGAGAAGCAGGGCACGGCGAGCGGGGACGGGGCGACGTCGGGCGCACAAGGCGAGGAGAAGGGCGAGGAGGTCCTGGCACGGGGACGGCAGGGCGAGGTGGAGCGGGGCGCTCGATGCAGGAGGAGGAAGGGCGAGGCCGCGACGCTCCTCTCTCTCTCTGCGATGGTGCAACGAGGGAGGAGGGGATCGAGCGCTGCGTGGGAACGAGGAGGAGGAGGAGATGGATCGAGGGAGATATGCGGGAGGATCGTGGGATCCTCTCCCTGGCGACGTGCGTGTGTGGTGGCGGCGCTGGCAGGGAACGAGGGGATGGACCGAGGGAGAGATGGATCGAGCGAGGGGTCAGGCTAGGGTTAGAGGCGCAGCAGCTGGGCCTGTGGAACGGGCCTTAGAGGCTGGGCCGGCCTGGATGGCCTGCTGGGTTCTCTTCTCCCTCTCTCTTATATTTCTAACAGAAAGCATTAGAGAGAACGAAAATGAAGAGGGAGTTAGGGAAAGAAAATGCGCAAGGGGATAATTTTCCCGGACTCATAAAAATGAGCTTGATCCAAGAAAATAGGAATGGCCAAGATTGCAAGATTTAAATTCAAATTCATTTGATTTAAATCCAAATGATTTGAATGGTAGTGAGGGTTTGGGAAGGTCGAAAAATGTTCAGATTTTTGGTGGAGCTCCGAAAAACAGAGAAACAATTATTGACAAGGTTTTGAGGTCAACTCGGGGCAGAAAAAGGCATGGGATTTATTTTGCACGTGTGTTATGGTGAATCCCAAAGAATGGAATACTTTGTTATAGCTCCCTAATAATATTGGGAGGATATGTTATAAAGAGAAAACACCATGTGAATTCCCTCGATTTAAATGGACCGAATATCCATACGATTTATTTAGTTGAGTTTTAAAAATTAAATGGCATGATGGCATGATGCAATGCAAAAAATAAAAGAGCAAGCACAAATGAAACAGACGGTGATCACGAAAAAAATGGAAGTCTTCTAGAGCGTCGGTCTCGGGGCGTTACAGTACGGCCAGGGCTCATGTACATGGCTGGGTCGGAACGGAGAAACTGCGCCGTCGTGTTCATGGGGAGGCAATGAAATGCGTCGTGTTCATCGGGAGGCAACGGAACGAGTGGGAGCTAACCGTCTTGGATGGAACAGCCGATGGAAACGAGGCCTGGCATACTACAGAACAGAGGAAACGGCCTTGTGTTTGACCCGCCACGGTCGAAACGGGATCCTGTGTGGCGTACCGCAAAACGGGACTCCACGGGATATTGTTCATCTCCATCATCGACCTCCTCCAGCCTCCACGGGCTATTGTTCATCCACCGTCGACCTTCTCCAGCCTCAACCTGCGACTGTTCATCCACGGGCTCCTATTCATCCAGCCTCCACCGCGCGCTACTCCATCGGCTGCTGTTCAACCAGCCCTCTCCATGGAGTCCTGTTCAACCACCCCTCCACGGGTTACTGTTCATCTAGCCCTCCACCAGCTACTGTTCAACCAGCCCTCCACAGGGTCCTATTCATCCAGCCCCAACCGGCTCGATCGATCAGGGTCCTATTCATCCAGAGGAAACACCACAGGATCATGTTCATCCACCCCCACCGGGAACTATTCATCCAAACCCCCCCCCCCCAACAACGCTCACTGTTCATCAAGGGAAGGAGGCAGCAGGGTTCGATCGGCTTTAGTTAGCAGCAGTAGCGAAGGAATTGCTCGATCGCTCGGGTTCAGTAACACATAGCCTGCAGTGAAATCGCTCGGGTTCAGTTAGGCGACGCCTCGATCGGGTTCAGTTAGAGCCCAACGCCTCGCACCCACGCGCGTACGTGTACGAGAGAAACACGCATCGCTTGGCCCCCGACCACCCACCGTAACTGGGAACTCCCCGAAATTTTCCTCGCCCTCGCTTCTACCACAGTTTTTTCCGTCATGGACGGCCCAAAGAATGTCATGCAGCTGCGTCTCCGGCCCGCCCAGGATGAAAAGCCCATTTTCTGTCATGATTTTTTGTCATAGAAGTAGGAGCCCACCACATCTATGATGATACCCGGTTTTGTCACAATTATCATCATAGAAGAGTCATAAGTATGACAGAAAAAAATTTGTTCGACCCAAAATGTTACGGATGTGCCTTTTTTTTGTAGTGAAAGCAAAGGATAGCAAAAAAGGCCAAAATGAACAAGCCCACAGAGGACCCCAAGATTCATGAACCGGAAAAACAAGCACCAATATCCAAGACCTCCGTCCAACAGCCGGAAGAAACTGTTGATGACCCACCACCAGAAAATCATTATACCTCTGCTGATCATATAGTTGTTGATCCCTTGGATGCTAAATCACCAAGCCTAACTAAGCCTTCAGAACCAAACAGTGAGGAAGTTTGAATCACTGGCACTAGTTTTCAAGAACCGGGGAATCCTATTACTCTAGCAAAACATTTTGCCAAGGAAGAAATGATCGAGAGGCGCAAGGTCAAATTTGACATGGCCAATTATTCTCGCCTGAGCATTAGTGAAATCTTCCCCGGCTATCTTAATCAAGTACACAGTAGTCGTGATATGGAGATTGACATGGTCAAGCACATGCATCAGAAACATGAGGCATTGTGTGCGAGGCGTTGGCTCTAACTGAACCCGAGCAAGGCGTTGGGCTCTAACTGAACCCGAGCGATTGCACTGTAGGCTACGCGTTACTGAACCCAAGCGATCGAGCGATTCCTTCACTACTGTTGCTAACTGAAGCCGATCGATGCTGCCTCTGGAGGAACAGTGAGCGTTACAGGGGGGTTTGGATGAACAGTGAGGATTGCGGGGGGTGGATGAACAGTGAGCGGTGGCGGTGGATGAAGAGGACCCCATGGCATTGCCTCTGGATGAACAGGACCCCGGTCGATCGAGCTGGTTGGGGCCGGATGAACAAGACCCCATGGAGGGCTAGATGAACAATAGACGGTGGAGGGTGGATGAACAGTAGCCCATGGAGGGGTGGTTGAACAGGAGCCAGTGGAGTAGCGCACGGTGGAGGCTGGATGAACAGGAGCCTGTGGATGAACAGTCGTAGGTGAAGGCTAGAGGAGGTCGACGGTGGATGAACAGTAGCCCGTGGAGGCTGGAGGAGGTTGACGGTGGAGATGAACAGTATCCCGTGGAGTCCCGTTTTGCGGTTCGCCACACCCCTCCCGATGAACAGGACCCCCATTTCGACCGTAGCGCTCCAACACAAGTTTGTTTCGTCCATTTTGCGGTACGCCACACCCATCCCGATCAACAGGATCCCCGTTTCGACAGTAGGAGGTCTGTTTCCTCCGTTTTGCGGTACGTCAGACCCCTCCCGATGAACAAGATCTTGTTTCAAACGTGGCCGGTCAAACACAAGGCCGTTTCCTCCATTCTGCGGTACGCCAAGCCTCGTTTCCATCACCTGTTCGGTCCAAGCCCTCCCGATGAACACGATGATGCATTCCGTTCTGACCCAGCCGATTGGCTCCCCATGAACATGACGACAATGTTGTTTCTCCTTTCCGACCCAGCCATGTACATGAGCCCTGGCCGTACGTATGCGTGAGTAGGCGTTCGAGACCCCGCCCGTATCTACGTACGTGGTCGTATTTTCTTTCTTGCACACTGGCCGATGTGCATACGTGTACATGCTACGTGCGTGCCTCTACTATGACACGTGCGTGCCTCTACATCCACCAGTATGTATGTACACGTTTGCGACCAGAATGACAACGCTACGTACACTTCAACTAGGTGGGTCCCGACTGTCAGGCACTTCCTTGCGTGTGAAGATGTAGCTGGTGGGTCCCAGCAGTCAGGAGGGCAAATCGTTTTTTTTTATTTTTTGCCCGGACGCACTTCCTTGCGTGCGAAGATGTAGCTAGTGGGTCCCAGCAGTCAGGGGGGCGAATCGTTTTTTTCGGACGCACTTCCTTGCCTGCGAAGATGTAGCTGGTGGGTCCTAGCAGTCGGGGGGAAACGTTTTTTTCGTCAAATACAGTGGCCCGTCCGGTGGGTCCCAGCTGTCAGGTGGAGGAATCATTATTTTCCACGCAATAAGGAGGCACTTCCTTGCTGCGGCCGTGGACCCAGCTATCAGCCTCTCCACGTACAGTCCATGTCCGATGGAAGTTGTTCCTTGACCATGTTGACCACGCCGTGCCGAGAGCACCACAGCGGTGGACAATGGCGAGTCCTAGGAAGGGGACGACGCGGAGCCGGGGAAGACGCTGCAGTGGATGCCCACGCGAAGAGGAATACGAGGGTTCACTGGTTCGGCTGCGGTCTGAGGCTGCCGTCGCCGCAGAATAACAGGGGGCGTGGGTGAGTGGAGGGATGGCCTGGCCAGCGGTGGGAGTAGTAGGAGGCGGTGAGGCCTCGGCAGCAGCATAGCCTGCCACGGGAGGCAGGAGCAGGCGGCACGACCGGCGCTGCTTTGGGCGGCTAGAGCAAGAAGACCAAAGGTTGAAGAAGCACGACGGCCGTTGGATGGACATCCTACGGTCACTGCAGCTAGAATCGTTTATATTGACTAAGTTGACAAAGCCCTTGGTACGTCAACTTAGTAGGCCCACAGGTCAGCTTCCGAAACGGTGTGCCCCAGATGTCAGGGGGAGGAATCATTTTTTGGGCGGGTGAAGCTAGAATATCTGAGACTGAAGAAGAAGCACGGCATCCGTTGGATGGACATCCAACGGCCACTGCTGCTAGAACCGTGTGTTGACTATAAGTTGACAAAGCCTTGCATGCACGTCAACTCTCTTTTTTTAGGGGACGCGTCAACTTAGTAAGGCCGCAAGTGTGTGGCAGAGAACTTATAGCCCATTTGAGATTTGTAAGAATGTGCAGCCCATTTTTGAATTCTAATGGAATTTACTACAGCCCATTTACAGTTTGTTAAAAGTACAGCCCATTTCAACCAACTGTTCGAAACAGAATTCAATAAAATTTCCCACATTTTGATGGGATCCAAAATATTTTTATCCTGAAATTTCTAGTCAGATTAAATACAATTTCAATATAAATCTATATTACATAAAAATCCAACGAAACACTGCGCTCGCAACAATTAATGAAATTAAAATTTTCAATATCCAAAAATAATATTTTATAAAGTAATTACGTGTTTGGTGCATTTTTTATAGTTACTGCCTAGCTTTTATAATTACATCCCATTTATTATTTCTTAAAGCCCATTTTCTTGTTAAGCCTAATGCATCCCTCCTAGGAAAGATTTGCAACCCAGCGGGGGGGAGAATAACAAAAGGTCACAATGGCAATGAGGTGAAGTATATAACCCTATTTACACAGAGGTGCAAAGGAAACAACTAGTGGTCAATAACGGTGGATGACACAGAAGCCAACAAAAAGAAGCATCTACCTTATCTAAATGGGAAAGAAAGCAAGACAGTAGCATTTCTCAAACGGTGGCATTAATTAATATTAACATAGAGATTATATTAACAATAAAATTCGTTGAACATGTAATTTGCTTTTAACTGCGGTATTGCATCAATTTTGCAGCGGCATTATTAGAGGGTGTTTGTTTACAGGGACATTTTGGTGTAGGGACTAAAAAAACTCCGTGCCAGTCCCATCTAAACCAAACATGAGGGACTTTTAGGGACTAAAAGTGGGAATTTGGGACTAAAGAAAGAAGACCTTGAGGGAGTCTTTTTGGGACTTTTTCCAACAGTTGCCCCTGCCATGCATCGCACCTTGTCTCTATTAGTTCATTACTATGGGTAACATGGTCTTTTAGCATGTCATTTAATAACCTCTAGTCCATGTTTAGTCCTGGAACCAAGCAGGTAGGGACTAGGGAGTTTTTAACCAAACATGGCCTTAGATTAACAACAGCTAAAGAGTTGCACGGGACAGTGGACACACCAGCACCATGTGCATCTACCGATGTACTGTGGTCATGCACAGTCTGTTGCAACAAAGAACAAACAACCAAGGAGCATATTTGTGTTGGTCCCAGTTTTGTTAACTTTAGACACCTTTCCCTATGTGAGCGCAGCAAATCTAGTCCTGCTCAAACTCTACAGCCTTGTCCCCCAAAACAAAAGATCAGTTTGTTACATATGTGCATACTGCGTTTGTCATTGTTTTCCCTTTTCGACCAACGTAGGTGCTGGATAGCCAGTCTGTACTAGTACTTTTGCCCCTTCCTTTCCTCTTTGAACCACGTCCTAGATTTATGCGATACAACTTTCCCCACTACTCCCCCCATTCCTTTCCTCTTTGAACCACATCCTAGATTCATGCTATACAACTTTCCCCCTTCCTTTCCTCTTTGAACCACGTCCTAGATTCATGCTATACAAATTTTCCCACTACTTCCCCCACTCCTTTCCTCTTTGAACCACGTCCTAGATTCATAGTATACATGCAGCTAGAGCAATGCATGTGGAATAAGTAAATTATACCTTAAGGTTCTTGGGGCGTGGTTCGGTGGGCGACGGGACGGCAGCAAAGAAGAAGGGGTCGGAGGCCCTCTCGCGCCGCCGCTGGGTGCAAGTGAACAGCTGCGTCGGTAGTGGATTCCCTCCCTTGCCGACAGCGACAGCGTTAAGCCTCCTTCCCTTCCCGACAGACGGATCCTGCCGGCTCTTTGAGCAGTAGTGAGGGGAGAGAGAGGCCAACGAAGTCTTGTTTAGATCTGGAGAGGGTGAGAGAGTGTGAACAGAGCAACTACAAGCGCTGAGGCTCCAGCGTGTATATATATACTGGAGAGAGAGTGTGAAGCATGCAAACCCTAGAAAACAAGCGCCGAGGCTGCAGCTTATACGTGATGAGGTGATTATACGGTCACTAAGAGATCGTATAGCTCTGTATCCATCCATTTTGACCAGTCAAAGAATCCTCCTGGCACAAATTATACTCAAGTGTAGTTATTGAACCCGAGATCTCAAGTTTGATGAGCGAACAAGCTAACCAGCTACACAACCCTCCCATTATGTTCAACGAGAGGACAATAACCTTTTATACATTCCTGCATTCGTGTGACTAGCATGCCGTGTTTTTTTTGTGTGTGTGGGAGTCATTGGGATTTAAATCATGATCATGTCATGTCGCTTTGGTGGTAAGACTATCCACAGTGGTGCAGAAATAATGCAGCCTTAGTCACCTTACCTCTCTACACGTAGTATGTTGGGTCCTACCAGTCAGAGGGTGAAACAAACAAATTAATAAGAAAAATTAAAAGCGCCAGTGGTGTATCTTACCTCACACATCTCGCTACTGCTCGGGAACACTGTAAAATTGATCCCTCTGCTCGCCCACGTACTATTTTAAGTGAATCCTTATTATAACATGCACACAATTTTGGGCACTTGTATTCGACCTAAGTCAGTGTGCCACCGTATCTCATACTTACTACTCCCTCCGTTTAGGTGTAATAAGTCATGTTAGAAGGTGCAGCGGGACCAAGGTGCGTGTGTGTGTGTGTGTGTGTGTGTGTGTGTGTGTGTGTGTGTGTGTGTTTAACAACATGTGTGTGTTAGAGAGAGCGACAGATCGACCTACTCCTACAGAGAGATGGTGTGTAGTGTAGTACGATTTTAGCCGCGAGAGTCGGTGCATCCTCTCGTTTCTGGGCGTGTCCGGTAGGGACATGCGGACAGCTGCCACGCCCTCTCCTGACCAGCCTGGCCCACCCAAAGCCCCTCCATCGCCCACGCGCGCTTCCCACCCGAAACGGTCAGCGCCGCTCCAAAGAATCGGTGCCGCATTCATGCCCGGGCAGAGCGAACCAGCCTCTCACTGGCGCAAGAGTGATGGTTGCTTCGTCTGTCCAACTTACTGCTGGGTCTATGTGATTTGACGGCTCATTGGTCTTTATTACTGAGGTGGTAGGACTGTCGGATGTCCCACACTTTCGGCGAAAGGAGGTACTACTAGATTACAATTTTCTCCATTCTTACAGCGGAGGAGTGCAAGAGTAGTGAAAACACGTAGGCTTAGTGATTACATGGCCCACCTCACACTATCACCATATTTCCTGGACACCATGCGACACCTAACTCTTTACATAGTACTCCCTCCGTTCCTAAATACTAGATGAGTCCCTGCGCGTTGTCGCGGAATAGCCGTATATCTCTCTGCGTAAAATTATCTATTTCATAGAACTAAAAAAACTCTATAACCGCATGAAAAATGTGGTAGCCAAACTAAAAAAACTCCCATCATCATTTAGATCATCCCACGTAAGGAAAAAAGATCAGCCAACTCCTACTGCATAATGGGATTATATTTTTCTTTTTGACATGTTAATGGGACTTAAAAGCTCACTTACATGCATGCTACCGATGCATGCTTACATCCAGACATGTTGATGTGATTTAAAACCCACTCACATGCATGCCATGGTATTTCTGCATGATTGCATGTGGCTTAGTGCCGAGCCTCTCAACGTCTAGATCAGACGGCTATTATGGACTGATTTAGTTCATCTAACTGCTACATTAATTTTGATGATGTGGCTCAAGGAGAGGATAGAGAATTCCTAGTAGTGGGGGCTAGCTATTACTAGTAGATAAGTCTTTGTAGAGATTCCACTAGGTGAACTACATACAGAACAAAATGAATGAATCTACACTTAAAATGCATCTATATACATCCGCATGTGGTTCATGGTGAAATCTCTACAAAGACTTATATTTAGGAACGGAGGAAGTACTAGTATAGTACATACTGTAATTTATCAGCGAGATAAATTTGTACAATGCTATGAAGCTTCCAGCTTCTGTTACATGTATCTTGCATCCAAGGTTGCCCGTTGCAAAATTTCATGAAATACAAAGGAGACTAACATGCATGCTATTGCATCTCAATGATTGAAAGATCATAGCAAATATGTACTCCCTCCGTTCCAAATAAGTGTCTCAACTTTATGCAAACTTTAGTACAAAGTTGTACTACTACTAAAGTTGACACTTATTTTGGAACAAAGGCAGCTAAAGAAAAAATGAACCATGCAGTCCCTAGCCCTTGAACCGTGAACCCTAACCAGGCTTCAATTTGCTGGCAACGTTCGACCTTCCTAAGAAATGAAGTTTGCAACCTTTTGACCATCGGGTCATTTTGTGCAGTTTCACCAAAATCGAGATGAGCATCCCTGTGGCAAAGAAATTGAAGAAACGTGATTAGATTTTCGCCGTCGGCGACGGCGACCGCATCTACACTAAATATCCACCCCTTCCCCTGGCGGACGTGATCCACCGGGATGTTAGAGATGTGGCCACAGTTGTTTTGTGCAAGAGAGTGTGAAGAGAGCAACCCCAGCAAGCAACCATGTAGGCTGGCCCGTCCTGATTATGTATATAGTGGAGCGGTTTCCTTTTCTCTCCATATGAACCTATCATATTGCTTACGTGCCACTAAAGAAAAAAAACTTTATTTATAAATGACGCGGCACCTACTACTCTTTCTCCTATAACCTTGCGCATGTTATTACCCCTCTGATTATGAACATGAATATGCCTTGTGAGTAGTTACGTTTGTTCCTGGGGACATGGGTGAAGTCTTGCTATTAATAGTCATGTGAATTTGGTATTTGTTCGATATTTTGATGAGATGTATGTTGTCTTTCCTCTAGTGGTGTTATGTGAACGTCGACTACATGACACTTCACCATTATTTGGGCCTAGAGGAAGGCATAGGGAAGTAATAAGTAGATGATGGGTTGCTAGAGTGACAGAAGCTTAAACCCTAGTTTATGCGTTGCTTCGTTAGGGGTTGATATGGACCCATATGCTTAATGATGTGGTTAGGTTTACCTTAATACTCCTTTTTGTAGTTGTGGATGCTTGCAATAGGGGTTAATCATAAGTGGGATGCTTGTCCAAGTTAGGGCAGTACCCAAGTGCCGGTCCACCCACATATCAAATTATCAAAGTACCGAACGCGAACCTTACGAACCTGATGAAACTAGCTTGACGATAATTCCCAATGTGTCCTCGGGAGCTCCTTTCTCATTATTAGAACTGTCCAGGCTTATCCTTTGCTACATAAAGGATTGGGCCACCTTGGTGCACTCTATTTAATTTATTTACTTTTTGCTTGTTACTATTTATCTTATCACAAAACTATCTATCACCTACTATTTTAGTGCTTGCAGAGAAAACCTTACTGAAAACCGCTTATCATTTCCTTCTGCTCCTTGTTGGGTTCGACACTCTTACTTATCGAAAGGTCTACAATAGATCCCCTACACGTGTGGGTCATCAAGACTCTTTTTGGCGCCGTTGCTGGCGAGTGTAGCGATTTTGGTGAGTGGAACTTGGTAGGAAACATTTATATAGTGTGCTGAAATTTTCTGTTACTTGTCACTATGGAAACTAATCCTTTGAGGGGCTTGTTTGGGGTATCTTCACCCCAACTAGAAGAGCAAAGAGATGCTCCTCAACCTACTGAACCTTATGAAAATATTCACTTTGAGATTCCTTCGGGTATGATAGAAAAACTGCTAGCTAATCCTTTTGCAGGAGATGGAACATTGCATCCCGACTTACACCTTATCTTTGTGGATGAAGTTTGTGGATTATTTAAGCTTGTAGGTATTCCCGATGATGTTGTCCAAAGGAAGGTCTTCCCTTTATCTTTGAAGGGAGATGCAATGACATGGTATAGGCTATGTGATGATACGAGATTCTGGAATTATATGCGATTGAAGTTGGAATTTCACCAGAAGTTCTATCCTATGCATCTTGTTCATCGTGATCATAATTACATATATAATTTCTGGCCTCATGAAGGAGAAAGCATCGCTCAAGCTTGGGAGAATCTTAAGTCAATGTTATATTCATGCCCCAATCATGAGCTCTCTCGGGAAATGATTATTCAGAATTTTTATGCTCGGCTTTTTCTTGATAATCGCAACCCGCTCGATACTTCCTGTGTTGGTTCCTATATGCTGAAGACTATTGATTTCAAATGGGACTTATTGGAAAGAATTGAACGCAACTCTGAAGATTGGGGTTCCGACGATGGTAAGGAGTTAGGTATGACACCTAAGTTCGATTGTGTTAAATCTTTTATGGATACCGATGCTTTCCGTGGATTTAGCTCTAAGTATGGACTTGACTCTGAGATAGTAGCTACTTTTTGTGAAACTTTTGCTACTCACATTGATCTCCCTAAAGAGAAGTGGTTTAAATATAATCCTCCTGTTGAAGTGAAAGTAGTTGCACCTATTACAGTCAAAGAAAAGACTATTACATATAGTGATCCTATTATTCCTACTGCCTATGTTGAAAAACCTCCTTTTCCTGTTAGGATAAAAGATCATGTTAAAGCTTCGACTGTTGTTCGTAAGAGCAATACTAGGACCTATACACCTCCTGAGCAAATTAATGTTGAACCTGGTATTGCTATGATTAAAGATCTCTTGGATGAGGACTTAGATGGACATGTTATCTCTTTCTTGGGTGAAACTGCTAATATTGCTAGACCCGATACTAAGACACGTAGACCCGTTGTAGGCACGCCTGTTATTTCTGTTAAAATAGGAGATCATTGTTATCATGACTTATGTGATATGGGTGCAAGTGCTAATGCGATACCTTATGATCTTTATAAAGAAATTATGCACGATATTGCACCTGTTGAATTAGAAGACATTGATGCTACTATTAAGCTTGCTAATAGGGACACCATTAAACCTATTGGGATTGTTAGAGATGTTGAAGTCTTGTGTGGGAAGATTAAATACCCTGCTGATTTTCTTGTTCTTGGTTCCCCACAAGATGATTTTTGTCCCATTATTTTTGGTAGACCCTTCTTGAATACTGCTAGTGCTAAGATTAATTGTGAAAAGAATATTGTCACTGTTGGCATAGATGGTATGTCTCATGAGTTTAATTTCGCTAAGTTTAGTAGACAACCTCGTGAAAGGGAACCACCTAGTAAGGATGAAATTATTGGTCTTGCTTCCATTGTTGTTCCTCCAACTGATCTGTTAGAACAATATTTGTTAGACCATGAAAACGACGTGTTTATGAAGGAAAGGGAAGAAATAGATGAAGTGTTCCTTAAACAAGAACCTATGCTAAAACATAACCTTCCCGTTGAAATTCTTGGGGATCCGCCTCCACCCAAGGGTGATCCCATGTTTGAACTCAAACCCTTACCTGATAATCTCAAGTATGCTTATCTTGATGAAAAAGAAATATATCATGTTATTATTAGTGCTAACCTTTTAGAGAAAGAATAAGAAAGATTATTGAAAACTCTGAAGAAGCACCGAGCTGCTATTGGATATACTCTGGACGATCTTAAGGGCATTAGTCCCACATTATGTCAACACAAAATTTCAGTGGAGAAAGATGCCAAACCAGTTAGAGATCCTCAAAGACGATTAAATCCTAAAATGAAGGAAGTGGTAAGAAAGGAGATTCTAAAACTCCTTGAGGCACGTATTATTTATCCCGTTGCTGATAGTGAATGGGTAAGCCCTGTCCATTGTGTCCCTAAAAAGGGAGGTATTACTGTTGTTCCTAATGATAAAGATGAATCGATCCCGCAAAGAATTATTACAGGATATAGGATGGTAATTGATTTCCGTAAGTTAAATAAAGCTACTAAGAAAGATCATTACCCTTTACCTTTTATTGATCAAATGCTAGAAAGGCTATCCAAACACACACATTTTTTCTTTCTAGATGGTTATTCTGGCTTCTCTCAAATACCTGTGTCCGCGAAGGATCAATCTAAAACTACTTTTACTTGCCCTTTTGGTACTTTTGCTTATAGACGTATGCCTTTTGGTTTATGTAATGCACCTGCTACCTTTCAAAGATGCATGATGGCTATATTCTCTGATTTTTGTGAAAAGATTTGTGAGGTATTCATGGATGACTTCTCCGTCTATGGATCCTCTTTTGATGATTGTTTGAGCAACCTTGATCGAGTTTTGCAGAGATGCGAAGACACTAGTCTCGTCCTGAATTGGGAAAAGTGTCACTTTATGGTTAATGAAGGCATTGTCTTGGGGCACAAGATCTCCGAGAGAGGTATTGAAGTTGATAAAGCCAAAGTTGATGCTATTGAAAAGATGCCATGTCCCAAGGACATAAAAGGTATAAGAAGTTTCCTTGGTCATGCCGGTTTTTATAGGAGGTTCATTAAGGACTTTTCTAAAATCTCTAGGCCTCTGACTAATTTATTGCAAAAAGATATTCCTTTTGTCTTTGATGATGATTGTGTAGAAGCATTTGAAACACTTAAGAAAGCCTTGATCACTGCACCTATTATTCAGCCACCTGATTGGAATTTACCTTTTGAAATTATGTGCGATGCTAGTGATTATGCTGTAGGTGCTGTTTTAGGGCAAAGAGTCGATAAGAAATTGAATGTTATCCAGTATGCTAGTAAGACTCTTGATTCTGCCCAGAGAAATTATGCTACTACTGAAAAAGAGTTCTTAGCAGTTGTGTTTGCATGTGATAAGTTTAGACCTTATATTGTTGATTCCAAAGTTACTATTCACACTGATCATGCTGCTATTAAATATCTTATGGAAAAGAAAGATGCTAAGCCTAGACTCATTAGATGGGTTCTCTTGCTCCAAGAATTTGACTTGCATATTATTGATAGAAAGGGAGCTGAGAACCCCGTTGCAGACAACTTGTCTAGGTTAGAGAATGTTCTTGATGACCCACTGCCTATTAATGATAGTTTTCCTGATGAACAATTAGCGGTTGTCAATGCTTCTCGTACTGCTCCTTGGTATGCTGATTATGCTAATTACATTGTTGCTAAATATATACCGCCTAGTTTCACATACCAGCAAAAGAAAAAGTTCTTTTATGATTTAAGACATTACTTCTGGGATGATCCACACCTTTATAAAGAAGGAGTAGATGGTATTATTAGACGTTGTGTGCCTGAGCATGAACAGGAACAAATCCTACGCAAGTGTCACTCTGAATCTTATGGAGGACACCACGCTGGAGATAGAACTGCACACAAGGTACTACAATCTGGTTTTTATTGGCCTACTCTCTTCAAAGATGCTCGTAAGTTTGTCTTATCTTGTGATGAATGTCAAAGAATAGGTAACATTAGTAGACGTCAAGAAATGCCTATGAATTATTCTCTTGTTATTGAACCGTTTGATGTTTGGGGCTTTGATTATATGGGACCTTTTCCTGCCTCCAATGGTTATACACATATTTTAGTTGTTGTTGATTACGTTACTAAGTGGGTAGAAGCTATTCCAACTAGTAGTGCTGATCATAACACTTCTATTAAAATGCTTAAAGAAGTTATTTTTCCGAGGTTTGGAGTCCCTAGATATCTTATGACTGATGGTGGTTCACACTTTATTCATGGTGCTTTCCGTAAGATGCTTGCTAAGTATGATGTCAATCATAGAATCGCATCTCCTTATCACCCGCAGTCTAGTGGTCAAGTAGAGTTGAGCAATAGAGAGCTCAAATTAATTTTGCAAAAGACTGTGAATAGATCTAGAAAGAATTGGTCCAAAAAACTTGATGATGCATTATGGGCCTATAGAACTGCATACAAAAATCCTATGGGTATGTCTCCATATAAGATGGTTTATGGAAAAGCATGTCATTTACCTCTTGAACTTGAACATAAAGCATATTGGGCTATTAAAGAGCTCAATTATGACTTCAAACTTGCCGGTGAGAAGAGGTTGTTTGATATTAGCTCACTTGATGAATGGAGAACCCAAGCATATGAGAATGCCAAGCTTTTCAAAGAAAAAGTCAAACGCTGGCATGATAAGAGGATACAAAAGCGTGAGTTTAACGTAGGAGATTATGTGTTATTATTCAACTCTCGTTTAAGATTTTTTGCAGGAAAACTTCTCTCAAAATGGGAAGGTCCCTACGTTATCGAGGAGGTCTATCGTTCTGGTGCTATAAAAATCAACAACTTCGAAGGCACAAATCCGAGGGTGGTTAACGGTCAAAGAATTAAACATTATATTTCAGGTAATCCTATCAATGTTGAAACTAATATTATTGAAACCATAACCCCCGAGGAATACATAAGAGACACTTTCCAGAACATTCCAGACTCCGAAAAGGCATAGGTACGTGGTACGGTAAGTAAACCGACTCCAAAATGACTCCAATGGCAATTTTTATCAATTTTGGATTATTTAAGAATTTTAGGAAGAAAGAAGTAGTCCGAAAGGGACACGAGGCTCCCACGAGAGAGGAGGCCGCGCCCCCCTGTGGGGCGCGGCCCCCCTGTCTCGTGGGCACCTCGTGTGCCTCCCGGACTCCGTTTTCTTGTATGTTACATATTTTGGTCGGTAAAAATTCATTATATATACTCCCGAAGGTTTTGACCAACGTATCACGCAAATATCCTCTGTTTTCGTTTCGAGCTGTTCTTGTTGCAGATTTGGAACAAGACGTCGTCCCAAGATTCGGAGGGAGAGAGCTACATAGCTGATTATATTGCAAATCCAAAAGTATATGGCGATGTGGAACATTATGGCTGGACCACAGAGGAAGAAGAAGACTATGATCCAAACAGGAAGGAGGAGACAAGCTCCAATGAAGAGGACGATCCATTACCTCAACCTGGTGATATGCATGTGGAGTTCAAGAAGTCAAGCCTCCCTAAGGTCCAATCTATCCCACCACGTTTTTTGCAGGACAACAAGGCAGCACTATGCAAAAAGATAATGAAACTTGAGCTCGAGAATGAGGATCTGAGGGAGGAAAATTTTAGCCTCAGACGCAAGCTAGAGAAGAAAAATGCAACAACTCCTACTTCACCACCTCCTAAGAAATAATCACATGGGTATGGGCACTCCCCTTGGCAACTGCCAAGCTTGGGGGAGGTGCCCCGGTATCATATCACCATCACACTCGTATCTTTACCGCTTTATTTAGTTCGATCCTTTTAGTAGTATCTTGATCTAGTAGATTGAAGTTTTGATATCAAGTAGTTTTGAGTTTTGCATTGTGATCTCTTTATGTAAGCGAGTCCGTGTGCTATCTATAATAAAGATTAGTGTTGAGTCAAGGGCTTTGCTATGTTGTTATGATCTTGAGAAAGTAGAAAGAACAAAAAGAGTTCATATTGATCTTATGGATAGTGATAACTTCACACATAGAAAGTATGAGGCATAAAAATTGTTGAGAGTTGATGAACGTAGCCTTGGTCATCGTTGCAATTAATAGGAAGTGATAAGGAAAGAGGGGTTCACATATAAATATATTATCTTGGACATCTTTTATGATTGTGAAGCACTCATTAAGTATGACATGCTAAAAGAGTTGATGTTGGACAAGGAAGACAACGTAATGGTTTATGTTTTCCGACATCTCAGTTAAAGTATATTGTCATTGACCTTCCAAACATGTTGAGCTTGCCTTTCCCCCTCTTGCTAGCCAAATTCCTTGCACCAAGTAGAGATACTACTTGTGCTTCCAAATATCCTCAAACCCAGTTTTGCCATGAGAGTCCACCATACCTACCTATGGATTGAGTAAGATCCTTCAAGTAAGTTGTCATCGGTGCAAGCAATAAAAATTGCTCTCTAAATATGTATGACTTATTAGTGCAGAGAAAATAAGCTTTGTACGAACTTGTTGTGGAAGTAATAAAAGCGACGGATTGCATAATAAAGGTCCACATACAAGGGGCAATATAAAGTGACGTTCTTTTGCATTAAGATTTCGTGCATCAACCCTAAACGCGCATGACAACCTCTGCTTCCCTCTGCGAAGGGCCTATCTTTTACTTTATGTTTTTACTTTATGCTTGAGTCAAGGTGATCCTCACCTTTCCCTTTTTCATTTTATCCTTTGGCAAGCTCCTCGTGTTTGAAAGATCATGATACATATATCCAATTGGATGTAAGTTGGCATAGGCTATTATTGTTGACATCACCTAAAGGTGAATACGTCGGGAGGCAACACAATAAGTCCCTATCTTTCTCAGTGTCCGGCTGAAACTCCATAACCACAAGTATTGCGTGAGTGTTAGCAATTATGGGAGACTACGAGATAGTTGAGTATGTGAGCTTGTTGAAAAGCTCTATTATTGACTCTTTCTGATGTTACGATAAATTGCAATTGCTTCAATGACTGAGATTATAGTTTGTTAGTTCCCAATGAAGTTTATGAACCATACTTGACATTGTGAATTGCTTATTACTTGAGCATAGGAAATCATATGACAAAATCTATATATGTTGCTGTTATTAGAATGATCATGATGCCCTCATGTCCGTATTTTATTTTTATCGACACCTCTATCTCTAAACATGCGGACATATTTTTCGATTTCGGCTTCCGCTTGAGGACAAGCGAGGTCTAAGCTTGGGGGAGTTGATACGTCCATTTTGCATCATGCTTTTATATCAATATTTATTGCATTATGGGCTGTTATTACACATTATATCTCAATACTTATGGCTATTCTCTCTTATTTTACAAGGTTTACCATGAAGAGGGGGAATGCCGGCAGCTGGAATTCTGGCTGGAAAAGGAGCAAACGTTGGAAACCTATTCTGCACAACTCCAAAAGTCCTGAAACTCCACGAAACAACTTTTTGGATTTATTAAGAATTTATGAGCGAAAGAAATAGGCCAGGGGGCCCACACCCTGTCCAGGAGACAGGGGGCGCGCCCCCCTATAGGGCGTGGCCCCCTATCTCCTGGGGCCCCTGGTGGGCCTCCGGCGTCCATCTTCTGCTATATCATCACTCTTTCCCTGGAAAAAATCATGGGCAAGCTTACGGGACGAAACTCCGCCGCCACGAGGCGGAACCTTGGCGGAATCAATCTAGGGCTCTAGCGGAGTTGTTCTGCCGGGGACACTTCCCTCCAGGAGGGGGAAATCATCATCAACGTCATCACCAACGATCCTCTCATCGGGAGGGGGTCAATCTCCATCAACATCTTCACCAGCACCATCTCCTCTCAAAACCCTAATTCATCTCTTGTATCCAATCTTGTATCAAAACCACAAATTGGTACCTGCGGGTTGCTAGTAGTGTTGATTACTCCTTGTAGTTGATACTAATTGGTTTACTTGGTGGAAGATCATATGTTCAGATCCTTTATGCATATTATTACCCCTCTGATTATGAACATGAATATGCTTTGTGAGTAGTTACGTTTGTTCCTGAGGACATGGGTGAAGTCTTGCTATTAGTAGTCATGTGAATTTGGTATTCGTTCGATATTTTGATGAGATGTATGTTGTCTTTCCTCTAGTGGTGTTATGTGAACGTCGACTACATGACACTTCACCATTATTTGGGCCTAGAGGAAGGCATAGGGAAGTAATAAGTAGATGATGGGTTGCTAGAGTGACAGAAGCTTAAACCCTAGTTTATGTGTTGCTTCGTTAGGGGTCGATATGGACCCATATGCTTAATGTTGTGGTTAGGTTTACCTTAATACCCCTTTTTGTAGTTGCGGATGCTTGCAATAGGGGTTAATCATAAGTGGGATGCTTTTCCAAGTTAGGGCAGTACCCAAGTGCCGGTCCACCCACATATCAAATTATCAAAGTACCGAACGCGAATCTTACGAACGTGATGAAAGTAGCTTGACGATAATTTCCAATGTGTCCTCGGGAGCTCCTTTCTCATTATTAGAATTGTCCAGGCTTATCATTTGCTACATAAACGATTGGGCCACCTTGCTGCACTCAATTTACTTTATTTACTTTTTGCTCGTTACTATTTATCTTATCACAAAACTATCTATCACCTACTATTCCAGTGCTTGCAGAGAAAACCTTACTGAAAACCGCTTATCATTTCCTTCTGCTCCTTGTTGGGTTCGACACTCTTACTTATCGAAAGGACTACGATAGATACCCTACACTTGTGGGTCATCAAGGGTCGGGCAATCCACGAGAAGAGAGGGAGGGATCATAGATATTGATAGAGTCGAAGAGAGGATCAAGTGGGTGGGTGCAAGATCGATGAAGATAGCCATCAAAATTGTGTGTGTGTGCAAGTCAAAGATATAGGGCGACTGGCCTACCGAAACGTTAGAGGGCACATGTCAAGTTTGTGTGTGGAAGGGAGACATGACTAGAGCGCTCGATGTATCGGTGTGTATGGGGGAGGGGTGGGGGAGGGGTAGGCAGAGTCCTAACTATAGAGGTAGAACGACTCGTATATGTGTTGATAAGGAGAGACCCGGCTATGTCTTGAGGGAGATCGGTCGACATCCATACATAACTGAAGGACGGGAAATATGATGGGACAGAGTGAGAGAGAGAGAGAGAGAGAGAGGAGAGGGAGGGAGAGGGGTAGAGTGCTGGATGGGTGATGGAGTTGCGTCTCGAAGATGGTGGGAGAGGCCTACTAGACAAACTGAGGGTGGAACTGCAATGTTATCAATAAGAGTGGGGATGTGTTTCTGTGTGTGCCTGTGCGTGATAGATCTGTCGGGACACATCCATGGATGATGAAGGGGAACCATGTGTTTGGTAAGCAAACCTAACTAGATCGGTAGATCAATTGTTGTTTGTCGGAGGAAGGGAGAGATATAACTAATGAGGTAGATCGATCGACGCGTAGGTAAAAACGAGTTATAAGGACCTAGCTAGCTATATGTATAGCGGGAGATCGGCCGGTGTACGTCCATTTGTTAGAGGAAAATAAGGCCCAGCGAGACGGATAGACAATGAGAATGGAGCTAGGAGGTGGTGCGAGAGGCCCATCTACTAGCTAGATAGGGGGAGGAGTGTGCGGTTGTGAGATTGATGAAAATAGAGGCGAGAGTTTACACGTGTGTGTGATCGTATGAGAGACACAAGGCAAGGACACATAAAGGAGGAGATTGAAGGTGCGTGTGTATGTTGTAGGCAGGCATCGCTAGAGAGGTTTATCGATTGGTGTGTGTCGGAAAGGAGTTGTGGAGACTCTAGGAGAACGACCTAAAGAAAAAAAATGAATGTGCCCGGTGGATAGAATGCCGCGGGAGGGGAGGGCGAGGAGGACGTGTGCATGCACGAGAGAAAGTTAGTGGTAGCTACAAAGGTTAGAGGATTGTGTGGGTGTAAGAGACTAACAAAGATCATAATTTGATATGAAAGCGGATTCATATATTTGAATAGGAGATCATAGTGTTTTAAACACATGCATGCATGAATATAGCGGTGATACATGTGTTGTGCACATGTTATACCATAATGTGATAATGCATGGCGTTCGCAACTCACAGCTAAATGTCGAACAATCTAAACCATACTATACATCAAACAATCTCACATTTTATTTGAATTTGTGATAATGTGTGGCGTTTACAGCTTACAACTAAATATCTAACAATCTAAACAATACTATATATCGAACATTCTCACATTTTATTTGAATTTGTGGTAATGTTTGGTGTTTGCAACTCACATCTGAATACTTGTAGGCGTAGGGGGCGGGGCACCATACATAATGTGATAAACACATTATACATATGAGACATGGTTTAGATTATGAAGATCTAGCTAGAGCTAGAAATGTAATGTGATTTTAAATCCACATAAAGTGGATTCAAAAAATCAAGTTCGAGTTCATATAGTACACATAGTTCATATGTAACTCGAGACTAATCATGTGGTGTGCTGTGAAGATAATACACAAACGATGGTTTAACTTGACAATAATGATGATTGTAGATCTTCTTAAAACAAAGAAATGAATTCAAATGCTTTGACTTCACAACAATCATTACTGTAGATCTTATTCAAATAGATAAATGAATTCAAATTTAGCTCATATTGAAGCGGTAGTATATACGTTTGGAATGCACTAAAACGTTCATTTGAGTAGTAGGTTGCATGCATTATACACGTAGCGAAATATTTTAATTGAACATAACATGAATTCAAAGTTTTGAATGACATTTGTAGTGCGCATTGACTTGGTACAGTACACGTTAGGCTTGTCCGGAAAGTTCAACCCGCACCTTGTTAGCCCGAAATATTTGAGATATATATTTGTCTCGTTGTCCTCCTACAACTCCCTCCATCTCAACCCGCGCCTTGCTATTCCAAAATTACAACGCGCGGGAAAACTCCCACCTCCTGTGAAGTCCCGACACGCGAAATGCCCATGGTACTCCTGAACCGAAAGAACCGCCTCAAATTAGTGGGGGTAATTTTGTAATTTACCCCATATTTCGGACTAGCGCGTCCCTAAGTCATGGTTCCCCACTACCATCCCATCAGCCCACCCATTCGTACATCGAGGCCGTGAAAACCCGCGGCGAAGCCCCACACCCTGCTCCGTCCGCCACCCAGCCGGAGCCTCTTCCCCAGTGACGTCATCCACAGCAACACCTCGACGTCCCTCATCCACCGTACCGGATGAGGATCCGTCGTCGATCTCGTCGTCCCGCCGGTTCAGCCACCCCGTCCTCCACCTCCAAGGAGCTGCCCTGATGT
Source organism: Triticum aestivum (assembly GCF_018294505.1). Taxonomy (NCBI): domain Eukaryota; kingdom Viridiplantae; phylum Streptophyta; class Magnoliopsida; order Poales; family Poaceae; genus Triticum; species Triticum aestivum. Next base: position 545,752,972 of record NC_057810.1, on the reverse strand, counting down.
TCCCCTCGTCTTTTGTGCCACCTCCATTCCCACACCGCCGTCTTCATCTACACCACCAGAAGAGCATCATCATCACCGTTTCCTCGGATGAAGTTGCGGCCTATTCGGCACCACCAAAGAGGTTGTACACTAATCTTCGCATTTTGTTCTTGATTCGATCTCACGGTGCTACCGGTGCTCGGTCCCGAGCCGACACGGCGCGGCTCCATGCACGGCGGCATCGCCGGCCACTTCCTCCACGATGTTGCTCCCTCGGCGGCGACGTCCACATCAGTAGGAGCTGCTATTGCTTTCGCTCTTGCTCGCGCTGCTGCTCTGCTCTTACTCTTGGTCCCCTGCCTGGTCTGCTATTGCTATTTCTCTTGCTCGCGCTGCTGCTCTCGCTCTTGCTCTTGCTTGCGATGCTGCTCCGATTTAGCTACACTTTAGTCGACTGAATCGACTTTTGGGTCAATCGATTTTCAGGGGGTGGGGGGGCTCACCGGGGTGAAGGAAGAACCAGCCGCAGCGGGTAGGGGGGCTCGCCGAAGAGGTACCCTACTATCTATTTTAGGGTTCAGGGTGGGGCGGTGGCGGGGCGTTGGCGTGGGGATCGCCGGAGAGAAATCTCGGCACAGGGGGGCCTAGAGGGATGGCCGGGCGGCAGCGGACCAGCGGTGGGGAGTGTTATCAGGGCGGACGGGGCGGCGCACCGCCGGCCGCAAGCGGCGGGTGGCTGCTGTTTGGCTGGTGGTGGCTGGCCCTTGATTTCGTATCCAACGGCTGCAAAATCGACTGACCAGAGATGAAAAAGTCAGTCGACCGACGTGTAGCCTCACCTTGCTAGTGCGTTCAGTTTTGACAGCAAAATTCAGTTTCAACAGTAAAATTTAGTTTCGACAGTTAAGTTCAGTTTCGACAGTTAAGTTCAGTTTCGACAGTTAAATTCAGTTTTGACAGTTAAGTTCAGAGATGAGCGGATGATGTATTTTACATCTAGCACTTTGTGGTTATGTATTTTACGTCATGTATTGGAGATGCTATTAGAATTCCACTCAGGTTAACACTGTCTCTCTTGTCCTGCTTCAGCTTCAGCTTTGTACAACTCACCTGAGCTGCTCCAACGACGAAACCCTCCATCACAGCGGAGCAGTACCTCGGGCTCCATCTCCAGACGCCTAAGATCCTCTTCCCCTCCTCCGACAGCCAAGTCAGCCGGAGCATCCTCACCAGCCAACCCAATCATGCTGAGATCGACATGGCTTCGCCAAAGAGGTTGTACACTTGTTGCATCTCTTTTTTACTCTACATGTTATATATATTGTCCACTGAGCACAGTAGTAACGGGAAATATGATTATTTTATCCTACTATATGACAAGCAGTGAGGTACCAGGCAACTTAGCTTTCCGTGATGGACTCTCTTGAACGCCATCATTATTTATCTCTGCGCGTTTGAGCTATGCATTTGTCGATGGCCCTGGGAGTTGAGCTAGTAGGGCAGTGGCCTGGGTCCAAAGTAATAGAAGTAGCACAAAAACATTTTTTTAGTGTAGGCTTTTCCTTGCTCAAGCCTGCCTACTAGAATTGCCAGTGCTTGAAAGGAGAAGTGAATGAAAAACATAGGAATTGGAAAGTTTCCATGGTGCTACTATTCATCAATTTGGTTCAAAGGAATGAAGCAAAGCAAAACTGTAGGATTTGTTCCTTTAGTGTCTCCTTGAAAGAAAAAACGTAGGAATTTTAATTTTCACTTCTCCTCCTTTTCAAATTCCTATTCATGAAGCACAAGACTAAGAGATAGTAGCATAATAGCATTATAACCATACATTTTCTTGTGGTTTGACTTAATCTCACCATGCTTCTTTGCATCCTGTGATCTTCCAATTGTTGTGAATCAAGCAACCAGATTGGCAGAAATCATGTGTTTTTAAATTCTTTGTTTTGCACGTGCATTCCTATCCTATTCCTATCTATTTCCTATCCCTCCATTGTTGGAATCCTCCAATTCAAACGAGCCCTTACAGAATTACTTCTCTTACAGATAGTTGTCAAATAAAACCTTGTGTGGTTGTCCCGCTCCTGCTGCGCCGTCGTCTACCCCAGCTCAGCTGCTCCAACGACAGAAGGGTCCAGCACATCAGGGATCCGGCCTCCAGACTATCTTTCACCGCCTCAGATCTTCTTCCCTGCCACCGGCAGCCATGAAAATTGCATTATCATCATCAACCGAGCAGATGACCTCGAGGACTATACGGGTCCGCAAGAGAGGTCGCACTCTTTCATGTCTGCTTACGCTATGCATCGCTTAATATTACATGCTACTTTATCGTCATGTTCACTGATTAGACTCTAAGTCAGCTCCAAACTAATGGTCAAACTTGAGTTTTTAAATGGTTGTGGGGTACATATCAGGGCCGCAATCAATAGTATCTATCTACTATCTGGTTAATCTCCGATGTCTACTGTGAGTTTCATGTTGGGTGGGAAACAAACAGTAAAGAAGCCATTATCTGTATTTTTAACTGAAGCCATTATCTGCCTGCTATTATTGGTTTTGGGTCTATCCACAGGTTGCTACCATCACTCTAGATTTCTGCATGCACTCCTTACATAATCTCACTATGTTTTATTCCTATGCATGACAGTTATTGTAAACAATGGAACTGAACATGTAGAGCAAAAGAGACGAGCCTTGCGTGGCAATAAAATTTCATGCAGACGTTGCTCCATGGTAGGCGCAAAGGCAGCCCCCCCTCCACGCATTTCGGATTGTAATCGAGAGGAAGATATCTGTTCTGAGGGGGATTCAGAAGGAGAAGACAACTCCTATTTACCCCCTGAGGTCTTCGCTCTAACTTGGCATGCTGATGTTGGTTATATCATGCATATGGTGCCTTGCATTGCTTACTTTATACATCAAATATGTCATCTGCTTAGTTTAGACATCCTTTGTGCGAATGCCATCTATTTAGTTTATTCATCGTTTATGTGAATTATGCAATGCCATCTTGTTTAGCCAGGCATCATATATGTGAATTTTTGCAATGCCATCCTGCTTAGCCACTCATCTTATATGTAAATTATATCAGGTCGTCCTTTTTTTTGTTACATATTACATTTGTCAACAATGTTAGTACATTCAACTGCTATTCGTGTGCATCAGCCATTTGACGCGGTGATGGCAAATTCTGGAGTGAAAACAAGGTCTTCAGAGCAGACTATGCTATCTGATGAAGCGCATATCTCGCTGGTTACGGATAGCTCCTCAGAGGAGGATTCAGAGACAGATGACCAGTCCTATTCTCCCCCCCTCCCCGAGGTGTATGCTCTAACTTGGCAGGGTTATGTTGCTCATATCGTGCGTATAGTGTCTCACATTTCTATGCCATTTGATTAGTTTAGGCATGCTTTGTGTGAATGTGTAACGCCCCGAGACCGATGTGCCAGGTGTCGTGCAGATATTCGCTGGTGTTGCCTTGTCATTGCTTGTGTGTCATGCATTGCATATCATGTCATCATGTGTATTTCATTTGCATACGTGTTCGTCTCATGCATCCGAGCTTTTTCCCCGTTGTCCGTTTTGCATTCCGGCGCTTCGTTCTCCTCCGGTGATCATTTCTACCTTTCTTTCTTGTGTGGGGATTAAACATTTTCGGATTGGGCCGAGACTTGTCAAGCGGCCTTGGTTTACTACCGGTAGACCGCCTGTCAAGTTTCGTACCATTTGGACTTCGTTTGATACTCCAACGGTTAACCGAGGGACCGAGAAGGCCTCGTGTGTGTTGCAGCCCAACACCCCTCCAATTTGGCCCAAAACCCACCTAACTCTGCTCCATCATCTCGGTCGTTCGATCACGATCGCGTGGCCGAAAACCGCACCTCATTTGGAGCTTCCTAGCTCCCTCTATCTATAAAAGAGCACCCCTCCCCGAAATTTCGGATCATTTCGCAGTCTAAACCCTAGATCCACTCCTCCCCGCGCCACCGGACGCGTCCGTGCTGCACCGGACATGTCCGCCCCCTCGCGCCACCTCACTCCACCCAATCAGAAGCCGCCACGTCGCCCCGCCGCCGCTCTCCTCCACCCACGGCGTGCCACCTGTCCAGCGCGCCGCCTCCCACCGCGTCGGCCCGCGGAGCCCATCGCGGGCCCGGTTGCCGCCGCCGCCACCCACGGGCGCGTGCCCGCGCCGCAGCCTCGTCGCCTTTCGCCGGAGTTCCGCCGGCCACTGCCTCCCCTACCTGACTTCGCCGGAGAGGCACCGCCGCACCGCGCTGGCCTCCCCGCCGCACCACCTTGCTCCCTGCCGAGCCCCGTCGAGATACGCCGCCATGAGAGCTCCACCACGCCGGAACCCACCTCCAGGAGCGCGGTCGTCAACCACCGCGGCCAGATCCGGGGTCCCCGTGCCCGGATCCGTCCGTTCTCGGCCGTCCCGGCGTCCCCGCGCCATCCAGCCCTCTCGCCGGAGTTCCCCAGCGCCGCCGCCGCCACGGATCGGGAGGAGCCCGATCCAGCCACTCCCTCCCTGGCTCCGTTGACCCTTCGCGGGCCCCGCCTTCGGCCCAGCTCCAGCCGGCCTCGTTCGGCCTGCCTCCTCCTCCTTCGTGGGCCGGCCCAGCTTCCCCGGCCCCGGTGCCCCAAGCCGGCTCCTCTGCAGATGGGCCACGGCCCATGGGTGAGCCCGCCCCCCAGCGCCCCCCTGTTGTTTTTTTTCCTTCCCTGCTGATGGGCTTGCCCCAGATTCGGCCCGCGTCGTTTTTTTTCCAGATCGGCGATTTGTCTATTATTCCAGAGAGCAGCAGTTTTGCAGTTTAGTCCCCCTAGTTCATGCATTTAATAACTCACTAACCGTGCATCGGATTAAAATGTTTTATATATGAAACTTGCTCAGAATTTTGTGTAGTTTAATAATATCCAACTTTCATCTATGTTTGAAATGTTAAAAATGTTGTTTGCATTAATTTACTCCTATGCCATGCTAAAATGATTTAATTCATAACTAAATAACCGTAGCTCCGATTTTAATAAACTTTATATGTAGATGGGGTAGAATTTTGCCTAGTTTATCATGGTGACCTTTATTTGCATGTTTAACAACTCTAAAATATTGTTTAGGGCAGAACAGTACCAAATCTAAAATATGCTATGGGGATTTACCGGAATTGTTGTTCGTTACTTCCGGCCTCATTTAAACTTGCCTAGATAGGTAGTTTCGTTGTGCTTCACCTCTTGCCATGTTAATCAACATTTAATATTGTTGAGTACATAAACGAGATCAAACTAAATAACTTGTTGTGGTGTTTCGTCAATATGCAACTCGTTGCATATTGATCTCCACTTAATTTGTAAAACTGCTTGTGCACTTTGCCATGCCATGCTTCATTAAACCGGACATGCCTCATACTCGTTTGTGCATCATGCCATGTTGATGTGTTGGTTGTTTATTATGTTGTGTGCTTCTTTTCCGGTGTTTGCTTCTTCGGGTTGGTTCCGATAACGTCGAGGTTGTGAGGATCCGTTCGTCTACGTCCGTTTGTCTCCTTCATGGACTCGTTCTTCTTCCTTGCGGGATTTCAGGCAAGATGATCATACCCTCGAAATCACTACTATCTTTGCTATGCTAGTTTGCTCGCTCTTTTGCCATGCCAATGCTACGATGCCTACCACTTGCTTGTCAGCCACCCAAATTGCCATGTTCAACCTCTAACCCACCATGTCCTAGCAAACCGTTGATTGGCTATGTTACCGCTTTGCTCAGCCCCTCTTATAGCGTTGTTAGTTGCAGGTGAAGATTGAAGTTTGTTCCTTGTTGGAACATGGAGATGTTGTTCCTTGTTGGAACATGTTTACTTGTTGGGATATCACAATATATCTTACTTAATTAATGCATCTATATACTTGGTAAAGGGTGGAAGGCTCGGCCTTATGCCTGGTGTTTTGTTCCACTCTTGCCGCCCTAGTTTCCGTCATATCGGTGTTATGTTCCCGGATTTTGCGTCCCTTACGCGGTTGGGCTATAATGGGAACCCCTTGACAGTTCGCCTTAAGTAAAGCTTCTCCAGCAATGCCCAACATTGGTTTTACCATTCGCCACCTAGCCTTTCTTTTCCCTTGGGTTTCGCGGACTCAAGGGTCATCATTATTTTACCCCCCCGGGCCAGTGCTCCTCTGAGTGTTGGTCCACCTGTCAGCTACCGGTGGCTACCAGGGGCAACTCTGGGCTGGCCTACCCGTACCTAGGACAATCTGAGTGTGCCCTGAGAAAGAGATATGTGCAGCTCCTATCGGGATTTGTCGGCACATTCGGGCGGTGTTGCTGGTTTAGTTTTACCCTGTCGAAATGTCTTGTTGTACCGGGATACCGAGTCTGATCGGAATGTCTCGGGTGGAGGTCTATTCCTTCGTTGACCGTGAGAGCTTGTCATGGGCTAAGTTGGGACACCCCTGCAGGGATTTGAACTTTCGAAAGCCGTGCCCGCGGTTATGGGCAGATGGGAATTTGTTAACGTCCGGTTGTAGAAAACCCGAAGTTGACCTTAATTAAAATACATCAACCGCGTGTGTAACCGTGATGGTCTCTTTCCGGCGGGGTCCGGGAAGTGAACATGGTTGTTGGAGTTATGCTTGACGTAGGTTGCTATAGGATCACTTCTTGATCATACTTTTATCGACCGTGCTTTGCCTTCTCTTCTCGCTCTCATTTGCGTATGTTAGCCACCATATATGCTAGTCGCTTGCTGCAGCTCCACCTCATTACTCCATCCTTCCTATAAGCTTAAATAGTCTTGATCTCGCGGGTGCGAGATTGCTGAGTCCCCGTGGCTCACAGATACTTCCAAAACCAGCTTGCAGGTGCCGTTGAGTCCGTGCAGATGACGCAACCAAGCTCAGGAGGAGCTCGATGAAGATCTTGTCCTTTGTGTTGTTTCCGTTCTAGTTGATCAGTAGTGGAGCCCAGTTGGGGTCGATCGGGGACCTTTGTCGCATTTGGGGTTCTTCTTTTATTTTGGTTCCGTAGTCGGACCTTGATTGTATCTGGATGATGTAATGCTTTATTCATGTAATTGTGTGAAGTGGCGATTGTAAGCCAACTATGTATCTCTTTCCCTTATGTATTACATGGGTTGTGTGAAGATTACCTCACTTGCGACATTGCTTTCAATGCGGTTATGCCTCTAAGTCGTGCTTCGACACGTGGGAGATATAGCCGCATCGAGGGCGTTACAAGTTGGTAATCAGAGCCTTCCCCGACCTTAGGAGCCCCATCTGCTTGATCGTTTTTAGCGGCCGAGTTGTGTCTAGAAAAATGTTTTGAGTCCTTTAGGAATTATATATCGGAGAGTTTAGGAATTCTTTTTACTCCCCAGTCCCTTCATCGCTCTGGTAAGGCATCCTGACGTAGAGTTTTGACTCTTCTCTTCTCAAATTTCACTAAATATTTTTTTAGGATCACGCGGGTATCTTGGAATCGTTCCGATGGTTTTATGACAAGAACATTGTCTTGGTGCCTCCTGTCAGGGGTTTAGTGGAAGTGTCCCGGGGAGTTGAGCTCTGAGGTGTTGTCGTCATAATTTTATCGTTGCAGTTCTGGAATACCTGAGTTTAGTACGCCGACATCGAAAATCTCTTTTATGCAGTTGTTGGTGAGATAACCCCGATAACCCAGTACTGAGGTGAGTACGGGAGTATCGCCATAACTTGTATAATGGATGCTTTTCGAAGGTTGAGGTAGATGATTTCCGAAGGTTTCTTGGTTATGTGTTGAAGGATGGATACAGCTGGATGTAGGATTTGCTAGTTTGGGTGAGATATTATGCTTCCCCTGTATCCCCAACACCTGATTGCATAACCGGAAAATTTCGGGAGTTTCATAGGTGGGAATCAAGTAGCTCTTAGGATATCTTTCCGACGGATGTATGATATGAAATTGGGGTTCGACGTCTAGTGGTCCGCCTATTCACGGTCGATTTTACAGTGGTCTCGTTGTGTCTTAAAGAGTCCTTGGCTATGCCGACTCGGGGACACTTCGTATGTCATGTGCACTGCCTTGTACATGATGGTGCTGTACACTCGAGCCCGTGTAGGCCCCACCACGAAAACTTCGGACGAAATCTCTATCATATGTTTGTTCCGGCTTATTTCGCAAGTCAATTCTTTGTTTTGTTTTGAGTTGTGGTATTCGAGTTGCTTCAAAGTCAAATGTTGATTCCATACCTTTTCCAAATGGTGTTCTCATATTCCTATGTGAATACCAATCCTTTCGATCATAGAGATTGTCATGTCAATTCTTTCCAACCGGTGTGCTTCTTTTCAAGTGGATCCGATTATTTCAACATTCGCAAGATCACCTCTCAGTTCTCTCAACGGTGTGTATTTCATCCGTCCCAAGTTGTTTTGTTTTCCCGCCCTCCCACCCCTTTTTCTTCAAGGACTCAGATTTCTTAATCGGGTATCCATTTTATTGATGGGAAGTTTCTCCATTCTTTTCCGTCAATGTTCTTATCCGGTGATTCTCATGAAGATTCTAATGGAGCTTCAAGTTCGTCATTCCTCATTCCTTTCTCTTCTCCGGTGGATTCAAGTCAAGATTTGTCGATTATATCCCCTTTTTCTCGTCTCAAATACCTTCTCTTGACGATGCTCCTCATATTTATTCATTTCTCGCTATTCTATTGTTCCGGAGTGCTCAAGATATCTCGAAGATTCGTGTTTCCACTCTGCATTCGTTCAAGCTCTTTCGAGATTGGTATCTCATTCAAGTCATTTAATTCAACCGGTGCAACATCTCTTTTAAATCTTTTCAACAGTGTTCTTTTGAGTGGGCCCTAACCCACAGGTCTTTTCCCAGGATCTTACCTGACTCTTCTAATTCTCCCGGAGATGTCCTTAAAATTCTTTTCGAAGTTTGACGTAAGAATGAGTTATCATCAGTTAAATGCTTTTCTCCAAGATCTTTCAAATTCTTTTCATAGTTGGCTCAACTTCTTCGCTTTTGATTCTTCCGGTGTGCCTCAATAATTCTTGGTGGTGTTTCTCGTCATCATTCTCAACATGTGCAGACCGAAGAGGGATTTCTCCTTAATCTTGCTCTTTTCTCTTCAAGATTCATGGTGCTAGCTTGTTGCCATCCTCTCATAATTGTTTTCGATTGTGAGAATCTTTTTCACCCATCTGGAGTAATTCAAGAGTCTTCTCAGTTTGATTATCCGGAGCCCATCATCGAAGATTTATTCATTCTCAGTTTGCAGTTATCATTCTCCGATCTTACCGGTGCCTTGTTCAAGTGATCTTTAATCGGCTCGTGCTCTCTTTGTTCTCATGTATCTAAATCCTCTCAAGCATCCTCGTTCATTTGCAAATTCTTCCGGTGATTCGTTATCTTTTATTCGTTCTTTTCAATTCTTACGGTGGTTCTTTCAAGATCTCTCTTCCTTGTTCATCATATCAATTCATTTGTTGTTCCAATCCTACCGGTGGTTCGTTGAAGACCTTCTCAAGTTTTGATATATCTATTTTAATCCTGTCTACGAGAATAAGTAGTATGCCAAATCCGTTGATTGTCGTCAATTTAATTGGTGAAGGATACGCATAACATAATTCTTATTCTGGTTTCATCCAAGTGATTAATCCTTTCCTTCAGAGTTTGTTCAGGAGGAATAAATTCTTGGCTGCTTGTTGTTCATCTTTCTTCTGGAGTTCTAAGTTTTTCCGCATTATCTCGTCGCGAAGCTCCATCTAAATCATCGCAAGGCTTCACCTTGTGTTTCAACTTCTCTTTCTTTTTATCATCCTTTTATTACCGGAGTTCTTCATGGAGGCTCTACATGGTGGTTCATCAAGGATTCCTTTCATTCTTCAATTGTTCTTCAGGTTTTCTCTCGAAGTTATGACCCGCCAAGCTAATACTCTAAAATAAACATGGTGCTCAACACATGTTTTGTTTTGAGGAGCTCAAGTATTCTTCATCTTGCATTTCGAAGTGCAATTCTTTCAACCGTATCGTTTGAGGTGGTATTATGTCATTCTTGATAATTTGAGTTCATGTTTTCATGATTCACATGTGTCAAGAATGAGACATTTTAAATCCATCAATCTCTTCTTTGGAGTTATCTTGGGTTATATTTCACCTATAGCCTTCCCTAAGGAATGTTGCTAATTTTGCTGCTTATAAATGACCCAAGTTTTTCTTTTACCCTCCCGGTGAAATATTTTCTCGTCTCCTTGTCTATATCAATACAATTCTTTTCCCGTGAGTGGCAGGTTGTCACCTCATAATTTGAGATGTATTCCATAAGACCATATCAAGCTTATTCTTTTCGTTGTTGGTTTTCCAACAACTCCATTCTAGCTTTTGTTGTAAGCATGCTACCTCGAGACCTTGTTTCCCTTCGTTCACTCCATTCCATTCTTACTTTTGTTCCGGAGGCATTGTGATGTTCATCTTTTCAACCCATCATCTCGTCTTGTCAAAGATCATGTTCTTTTCGTGCTTATCCATTTAACCAGAGTGTCGTGTCCTCTGCTCAAGTTCTTTTCATCTTATCTAGTCTTGTATCACTTTTCAACCGGAGTGTTGTTCGAATTTGGTCTTCCTTGATCCCCTTCCTTAACCGGCGTGTTTTCAATATATATCTTCCCTTCAACCTCAAGGTTTTTCGCAAATGTTCTTTGTCCCTATTTGCTAACAGAGTGTTTTCGACCTTGTTCACCTTCATTGTATTCTTTTCTCGAATTTGTTCAACCTAGCAAGGTTCTTTGGTTTCACTCATTGGTCAAAGAAGCAATTTAGTTTTACTGCTTCTCTTGCCCTTTCGTTTTCCCTCCGGTGCCATTCTAGATCTCGGGACGAGATCCTCTCGTAGTGGTGGAGTGTTGTAACGCCCCGAGACCGATGTGCCAGGTGTCGTGCAGATATTCGCTGGTGTTGCCTTGTCATTGCTTGTGTGTCATGCATTGCATATCATGTCATCATGTGTATTTCATTTGCATACGTGTTCGTCTCATGCATCCGAGCTTTTTCCCCGTTGTCCGTTTTGCATTCCGGCGCTTCGTTCTCCTCCGGTGATCATTTCTACCTTTCTTTCTTGTGTGGGGATTAAACATTTTCGGATTGGGCCGAGACTTGTCAAGCGGCCTTGGTTTACTACCGGTAGACCGCCTGTCAAGTTTCGTACCATTTGGACTTCGTTTGATACTCCAACGGTTAACCGAGGGACCGAGAAGGCCTCGTGTGTGTTGCAGCCCAACACCCCTCCAATTTGGCCCAAAACCCACCTAACTCTGCTCCATCATCTCGGTCGTTCGATCACGATCGCGTGGCCGAAAACCGCACCTCATTTGGAGCTTCCTAGCTCCCTCTATCTATAAAAGAGCACCCCTCCCCGAAATTTCGGATCATTTCGCAGTCTAAACCCTAGATCCACTCCTCCCCGCGCCACCGGACGCGTCCGTGCTGCACCGGACATGTCCGCCCCCTCGCGCCACCTCACTCCACCCAATCAGAAGCCGCCACGTCGCCCCGCCGCCGCTCTCCTCCACCCACGGCGTGCCACCTGTCCAGCGCGCCGCCTCCCACCGCGTCGGCCCGCGGAGCCCATCGCGGGCCGCACGGCCCGGTTGCCGCCGCCGCCGCCCACGGGCGCGTGCCCGCGCCGCAGCCTCGTCGCCTTTCGCCGGAGTTCCGCCGGCCACTGCCTCCCCTACCTGACTTCGCCGGAGAGGCACCGCCGCACCGCGCTGGCCTCCCCGCCGCACCACCTTGCTCCCTGCCGAGCCCCGTCGAGATACGCCGCCATGAGAGCTCCACCACGCCGGAACCCACCTCCAGGAGCGCGATCGTCAACCACCGCGGCCAGATCCGGGGTCCCCGTGCCCGGATCCGTCCGTTCTCGGCCGTCCCGGCGTCCCCGCGCCATCCAGCCCTCTCGCCGGAGTTCCCCAGCGCCGCCGCCGCCACGGATCGGGAGGAGCCCGATCCAGCCACTCCCTCCCTGGCTCCGTTGACCCTTCGCGGGCCCCGCCTTCGGCCCAGCTCCAGCCGGCCTCGTTCGGCCTGCCTCCTCCTCCTTCGTGGGCCGGCCCAGCTTCCCCAGCCCCGGTGCCCCAAGCCGGCTCCTCTGCAGATGGGCCACGGCCCATGGGTGAGCCCCCCCCCCGCGCCCCCCTGTTGTTTTTTTTTCCTTCCCTGCTGATGGGCTTGCCCCAGATTCGGCCCGCGTCGTTTTTTTTTCCAGATCGGCGATTTGTCTATTATTCCAGAGAGCAGCAGTTTTGCAGTTTAGTCCCCCTAGTTCATGCATTTAATAACTCACTAACCGTGCATCGGATTAAAATGTTTTATATATGAAACTTGCTCAGAATTTTGTGTAGTTTAATAATATCCAACTTTCATCTATGTTTGAAATGTTAAAAATGTTGTTTGCATTAATTTACTCCTATGCCATGCTAAAATGATTTAATTCATAACTAAATAACCGTAGCTCCGATTTTAATAAACTTTATATGTAGATGGGGTAGAATTTTGCCTAGTTTATCATGGTGACCTTTATTTGCATGTTTAACAACTCTAAAATATTGTTTAGGGCAGAACAGTACCAAATCTAAAATATGCTATGGGGATTTACCGGAATTGTTGTTCGTTACTTCCGGCCTCATTTAAACTTGCCTAGATAGGTAGTTTCGTTGTGCTTCACCTCTTGCCATGTTAATCAACATTTAATATTGTTGAGTACATAAACGAGATCAAACTAAATAACTTGTTGTGGTGTTTCGTCAATATGCAACTCGTTGCATATTGATCTCCACTTAATTTGTAAAACTGCTTGTGCACTTTGCCATGCCATGCTTCATTAAACCGGACATGCCTCATACTCGTTTGTGCATCATGCCATGTTGATGTGTTGGTTGTTTATTATGTTGTGTGCTTCTTTTCCGGTGTTTGCTTCTTCGGGTTGGTTCCGATAACGTCGCGTTTGTGAGGATCCGTTCAACTACGTCCGTTTGTCTTCTTCATGGACTCGTTCTTCTTCCTTGCGGGATTTTAGGCAAGATGATCATACCCTCGAAATCACTACTATCTTTGCTATGCTAGTTTGCTCGCTCTTTTGCCATGCCAATGCTACGATGCCTACCACTTGCTTGTCAGCCACCCAAATTGCCATGTTCAACCTCTAACCCACCATGTCCTAGCAAACCGTTGATTGGCTATGTTACCGCTTTGCTCAGCCCCTCTTATAGCGTTGTTAGTTGCAGGTGAAGATTGAAGTTTGTTCCTTGTTGGAACATGGAGATGTTGTTCCTTGTTGGAACATGTTTACTTGTTGGGATATCACAATATATCTTATTTAATTAATGCATCTATATACTTGGTAAAGGGTGGAAGGCTCGGCCTTATGCCTGGTGTTTTGTTCCACTCTTGCCGCCCTAGTTTCCGTCATATCGGTGTTATGTTCCCGGATTTTGCGTCCCTTACGCGGTTGGGCTATAATGGGAACCCCTTGACAGTTCGCCTTAAGTAAAGCTTCTCCAGCAATGCCCAACATTGGTTTTACCATTCGCCACCTAGCCTCTTTTTCCCTTGGGTTCGCGGACTCAAGGGTCATCATTATTTTACCCCCCCGGGCCAGTGCTCCTCTGAGTGTTGGTCCACCTGTCAGCTACCGGTGGCTACCAGGGGCAACTCTGGGCTGGCCTACCCGTACCTAGGACAATCTGAGTGTGCCCTGAGAAAGAGATATGTGCAGCTCCTATCGGGATTTGTCGGCACATTCGGGCGGTGTTGCTGGTTTAGTTTTACCCTGTCGAAATGTCTTGTTGTACCGGGATACCGAGTCTGATCGGAATGTCTCGGGTGGAGGTCTATTCCTTCGTTGACCGTGAGAGCTTGTCATGGGCTAAGTTGGGACACCCCTGCAGGGATTTGAACTTTCGAAAGCCGTGCCCGCGGTTATGGGCAGATGGGAATTTGTTAACGTCCGGTTGTAGAAAACCCGAAGTTGACCTTAATTAAAATACATCAACCGTGTGTGTAACCGTGATGGTCTCTTTCCGGCGGAGTCCGGGAAGTGAACACGGTGTTGGAGTTATGCTTGACGTAGGTAGTCCAGGATCACTTCTTGATCATACTTTATCGACCGTGCTTTGCCTTCTCTTCTCGCTCTCATTTGCGTATGTTAGCCACCATATATGCTAGTCGCTTGCTGCAGCTCCACCTTATTACCCCAGCCTTCCTATAAGCTTAAATAGTCTTGATCTCGCGGGTGCGAGATTGCTGAGTCCCTGTGGCTCACAGATACTTCCAAAACCAGCTTGCAGGTGCCGTTGAGTCCGTGCAGATGACGCTACCAAGCTCAGGAGGAGCTCGATGAAGATCTTGTCCTTTGTGTTGTTTCCGTTCTAGTTGATCAGTAGTGGAGCCCAGTTGGGGTCGATCAGGGACCTTTGTCGCATTTGGGGTTCTTCTTTTATTTTGGTTCCGTAGGCGGACCTTGATTGTATCTGGATGATGTAATGCTTTATTCATGTAATTGTGTGAAGTGGCGATTGTAAGCCAACTATGTATCTCTTTCCCTTATGTATTGCATGGGTTGTGTGAAGATTACCTCACTTGCGACATTGCTTTCAATGCGGTTATGCCTCTAAGTCGTGCTTCGACGCGTGGGAGATATAGCCGCATCGAGGGCGTGACAGAATGCCACCTGTTCAGTGTCTAATTACCATATATGTGAATTATGCATTGCCATCTTGTTGCAAGACATTATATATGTGAATTATACAATGCTATCTTGTTGCAAAGGCATTATATATGTGAATTATGCAATGCCATGCTGTTTAGCCAATCATCATGTATGTGAATTATATCATGCTATAATTTTTTTGTATTACGTGTTCCATTTGTCGACAACGTTTGTATATTCAACTACTCTTCCTGTGCATCTGCCATTTGAAGCGGTGATGGAAGTATCTGGAGTGAAAACAAGGTATTCAGAGCAGACAATGCTACCTACTGAAGCAGACATCTTGCTGGTTATAGAGAGCTCCTCATAGGAGGATTCAGAGACTGATGACCAGTCCTATTTCCCCCCTGAGGTCTATGCTCAAACTTGGTAGGGTTATATTACCCATGTCATGCATGTTGTCTTGCATTGCTTAGTTTTTACATCATATATGGATTGCCATCTGCTTACTTGCTTACTATATAAATCATATATTTGAATTATATCATGCCATCATGTTTACATGGTACATACACATCATCTATCTGAATTATGGCATGGCAACCCATTTAATAAAGACATCATATAGTTATATCATCTCATCCTGTTTAGTGTTTACAGTCATCATATTTTGAATTTTGGCATTCTATCAGTGAATGTATGTGAATTGTGGCATGCCAACCTATTCAATAAACACATTATATAGTTATATCATGTCATCCTGTTTACATAGTCATCATATTTTGAACTATGTCTTTCCATCTTTTTTAGTTAGCCATCATAATGTGAAATTGTGGCATGCTATCCTGTTTAGTTAGCCATCATATATGTGAAATTGTGTCATGCTATCCTGTTTGGTTAGACAACATAAATATGAATTATTTCATGCCCTCTTTTATTCCCCACTATCCATTGTACCTATCTATCATACGATGTCTATACTTCCAATTACTTTTCTTGTTTATTAGCCATTTGAATTGGAGAGGGTGATGGCAGTATCTAAGGGAGTAACTACATGGTCTTCAGAAAAGATAGTGCTACCAGTTGATGTAGATAGAACCACGGCTGTACTTGCCCAAGGACCAGATCCACCACACATAACCCAGACTCTCGCAGTTTGTACCCCTACCCAATTGGACAGAGAACCAGCTACACCCCTTCTAACCCCAACCCCGGCAGATAGTAACCCAGTTCCAGTTGACACAACACCGTATCCACCACAGAGCACCCAAACACGAGCAGTTAGTAAGGGAACTACAGTGCACAAAGCACGAGGACCACCACTCCGAATCCCAACTCAACGCTTAAAGGAGTAGAAGATTTGTTCTCAGGTCAGGTTCTGTAGCTATGGTTGATACTCCTTTGCTCTTGCATTACTGTATTTACTCATAACAACTATTTTCAAATTTGAAGGATGGAATTGAAACTCCAATGGCGCAACACATAGTTTAAACCTGTTTCTTTAACTGGTTTGCTATTGTAACCTGCTCTATGTTGATTTCAGTTTCAATTGAATAAACAGTTATGTTCTCATGTCATGCACATTACAAGTGTTGTTATTGCTCTATGGTTTCCCACACTTATATTTTGTCTATTCTGCTTTGTGTTGAACAAATATTATTTGAATTGTGTCTCTATCTTGATTTGGCGACAAAAACTAGAATGATATAGACCATAAAGTGACCATGGTACATAGATATATGTTTGTTTCATGCTGTTATCCTGTCCACTTTACTACTGAACTCATTTACCAAAATGAGTTTCATATACAACATGGTAAACCTGTGATGTGTCTGCTTGTTTCTCTTTTAGAATGTGGAGAAAATATTGGAGAACAGTATCGCGTTATGCAATGGTAAAGGAAGTAATGCAGATAAGGTTCAAGATAGTGAGACATCCCTGTTGGTCTCCAAGAAAGCTGATAAAAACTATCTTGACGACAGTGAGAGAACCCAAAAGTCCTGTCTTGATGTAGTGTTCGAGTTACTGGCCACTACTGCTGGCACAAGTTCTTCGAACTTGCTGCCTGAATCAATTCGTCTTCTTGAGTCTCAACTTCAAGTTGAAAGACATCGATCAGATGTGCTACGACAGGAAGCTGAAGGACTGAGGAAGTCCTTGCAGAATTCAGATGCATATTTCTTGGTGCAACAGCATGCGCTGGAGGATTTAAGCGCCAAACAAGAGAAAGTTAATAAGCTTGCTAAGCATCTTGCCAGCATTATGGGTACCCAGGATATTGTTTCTTGAGATCTTCTAAAGTGGTTTCAGTCCTGGATTTGTTTTGCTGCGGCGTTTATTTGCGCTGGTCGCCAACTTTGACAACCAGTGTATATGATATGCTGCTTTGTTCCCTATATTTGCACTGGTGGCGAACTTTGATGCCAGTGGATGTAATATGTGTAATAGTCGTGATAGCCTAGCGTTAGTTCCTTGCTTATTTATTTCCTTGTTGTCTTGTTTATTTGTTTGCTTGTAGTCATTGCAGTTCTTTTTCCGTGGTTTGCTAGTGGCTGCAATAACCTATTTTTTAAAACTAGGCCACAATAACCATGGGCTAATATTTACTGTAGTGACAATGGGCCTCCTACGGTCCGTATAAACAGTGGGCCTTCTACGGGCTGTAGAAACAGTGGGCCTTCTACGAGCTGTAGAAACAATGGGCCTTCTACGGGCCATAGAAACAATGGGCCTTCTACGGGTCGTAGAAACAATGCGCCTTCTACGGGTCGTATCACCAATGCGCCTTATACGGGCCGTATGATCGATTGGCCAAACATAGGCCAATAACAGACCGCATTATGGCCGTAAACGGGCTAGAGTTGGAATCGTCCGTTCATGGGCCGACCATAACGGGCCAGCATTAATAGGTCATATTTGATGACGCTATGAAAACGGCCCAACGTATTAACGGACCACAAATGGGCCGACTGTAACCACGGGCTGAATTTGGCCCACAAGCAGAAAATGATAGTAACTGGCCGTAAGTAAATGAATGCTGGAAATAAGCCCAAGAATAAATGGGCTCTGAGAAGGCCGAAAGATAACATGGGCTGGAAACGGCCCAATAGAATAACGGGCCGTTGATGGGTATAAAGTGATACACTGTTCATTACCGACCAGTTTCACCACGAGCCGTTAATGGGCCAAGAGTTACAAAGGGCCTCATATGGGCTAGAAGACGTCATGGGCCATACATGGGCCAGAAGTGAAAATGGGCTAGAATCATATTGGATGGCCTAGATGATGCTACCGGGCCTAATTCGGATAGGGCGTAACGGGCCTTGGGTTAGCGGGCTGTAAATGAGCTATATGTGAACAGGCCGTTAACAGGATTTCCATGGGCCGGCCCGCCACCTTTTGACCAAGTCAAACGGGCTGGCCTTTTCACAGGAATGGGCCTCTATTGGGTCATGCCACGTCTTGACGTATCATAGGCGCCATCCGTCCAATGAGTGGATGACATCTGTCCTGACGATGAGCCGACATGTGTTTCCTCCAGCCAATGATGATTTTACATGTGGAAAATCCCCATAGGTTCGGGCTGTTAACGGGTTATCGGATCCAAAACCCGACCCGATAGCTTAACAGCGTTCCGTTACGGTGGATGCCACGTGTCGGTCACCCTTGACGAAAGCACTTCTATGACGCGGGATTTATCGTCATGGAAGTGGACACTTCCGTGATGATAATTTTGGTAATGTCATGGAAAACTTCTACGACAGCACAGGTATGACTATCTTGATTCTGTCATAAAATCGTCATGGATGTACATGCATGACAAAAAACGCGACCTACTGTGACAAACACGTATCATCACGGAAGTGTATTTTCTTGTAGTGATGGGCTTGCTATGACCCGCCATCTTCATTGATAAGTCGCCAGTGGTATAACCCGGCCCCTCTTGGGCGGCTCATACCCAGTAGTTATATCCCCAACACTCGGTCTCTCCGGACACTGCATCCGAAGGACCTTTGCGGCGGGGCCCGTCCTTGGGCCCCTTGCCCTTATTCTTGGTCTTCTTCTCCGGCGCCTGATAGGGTGCCGGCACCAGCATCTCCTCTAGCTGAGGGGTGACTGAGTCTTTGGGCAACGGAGCCGGACTCTTGATCCGCTCTGCCTTCTTTGTCTAGCCCTATAAAAAGGTAGGTTGATAAGATTCGTATTGATCGAATATATGTATAGGTCGGACATGTCTTTGGGAAATTAACACTTATCGGAGTGGCCGGATTCTCGACGTCAAGGCCGACGTCTTCGGTCTCCATGGGCCTGCTATTCTGCGCCTTGAAGAGTAGCTTCCACATTCCCTCGTGTGTCGTGCCGAGGAAGTGCTGTAGAGTCAGCGGCTCCTCCGGATTAAACTCCCACATGGGGGAAGGCCGGCGCTGGCAGGGGAGGATGCGGTGGAAGAGCATAATCTGCACTATGTTGGTTAGACCAATGTTTTTGCTTAACACGTTGGTGATACGCGTCTGCAGCGTTTTCACCTCCGTCTGGGACCCCCAGTTGAGGCCCTTTGCAGTCCAGGAGATGAGCCTCATGGAGGGTCCGGATTTGAACTCTAGAATGGCCACCCTCTTGGTACGGCGCGGCTCAGTGATATAAAACCACTCTTGTTGCCAGATCTTGATGGTCTCAATGAAGGCCCCCTTGGGCCACATGGCGTTGGGCAGCTTGCTTATCATGGCCCCGCCGCGGTCCGCATGTTGCACGTCGACCACCTTCGGCTTCACATTGAAGACTTTCAGCCATAGACCAAAGTGTGGGGGATGCGGAGAAGAGCCTCACACACGACGATAAACGCCAAGATGTGGAGGAAAGAGTTTGGGGCTTGATCATGAAAATCTAGCCCGTAGTAGAACATGAGTCCACGGACGAAGGGGTGGAGTGGAAAACCTAACCCTATAAGGAAATGGGGGAGGATGACGACCCTTTCGTCAGGCTCCTGAGTGGGAATGATCTGACCCTTGGGAGGGAGCGTGTGCGCGATGGTTGCGGCGAGGTATCCCGCACTCCCGAGATCCTTTATCTCCTTCTCCGTGACGGAGGAGGCCTCCCACTTACCCTTAGAACCAGATCCGGCCATGGTCGGAGAAGGTGGTGGTGGTGAGGAAGACGAAAACTTTTTGGGCGCTGAGAGCTTGGGAGATTGGAAGGCTGATGAGATTGGAAGGTGTGGGAAGAAAGGAGAAACTCATTACCCTCTTATAGGTGGTAAAAATGCCAACCGGTCCCCCACTTATGCCTTGAAACTTGACTATTCCCAATGAAAGCATGCGCCATAAACGGTTGGATTACCCAAATTTTATTGATGAGCAATCCCGTATTAAATGGGCATGATCTCTGTTTTGACGGGACGGGCCAATGGGGCTTGGCCTAGAAACACGGAATGCGGGGTGTGAAAATGGTTCGAAACGCTGAAGGGTCAAGTCTGATGCTTCGCCGAAAAAAGTTGTCAGTAAAGACAATGTTCCTATTTCTTATATATCCTGCCTTCACGGCTAAGGGTTGTCTTAATTATGCAAGGCAGAATACAATTCTTTTATGAAGGAAAGCTGACGTATATTGTTCAGGGAACCCGTCTTGCAATGCCGAAGATAATCTGCATGCCGAACATGTCATCATTGAAGGCTGGTTCATGGGCTACTGAGGGAGTCCTGGACTGGCTGGGGAGCCCGGAGTGGCTGGGGAACCCAGTTATTGTCCCTAAGAAGGGAGAGAAGGAGCGCATGTGCGTCGATTTCACCAACCTCAACAAGGCTTGCCCAAAGGACCCTTTCCCGCTCCCACACATTGATCAGATCGTCGACTCCACCGCCGAGTGTGATATGTTGTGCTTTTTGGATGCCTTCTCAGGCTACCACCAAATCAAGATGATTGTACAAGATGTGGAGAAGACGGCGTTCCTGAGTCCTGACCCCATGCGGGGTGTACTGCTACACCTGCATGCCGTTCGGGCTGTGTAATGCCGGAGCAACCTTTCAGCGGCTAATGCATATCACTCTCGGCCAACATCTTGGGAGGAACGCTGAGGCTTACGTCGACGACATAGTAGTGAAGTCTCGGCAAGCAAAGACCCTCATCGGGGACCTGGAGGAAACTTTTGCCAGCCTGCGCAAGGTGGACCTGCGGCTCAATCCAGAGAAGTGTGTGTTTGGCGTCCCCTCCGGCAAGCTGCTGGGTTTCCTGGTGTCACACAGGGGGGTCGAGGCCAACCCAGAGAAAGTCAAGGCCATAGAAGACATGAGCCCGCCACAAACCCTCAAGGAGATGCAAAAGCTGGCAGGCTGTGTGACCTTGCTGGGATGCTTCATTTCCAAGTTGGGGGAGCGTGCCCTCCCGTTCTTAAAACTGATGAAAAGGAAGGGTCCGTTCGAGTGGACCCCCCGACCGAGGGCCCATGGCAGGGAGCCTCATCGCCAAGCAAGACACTGCGGCCCCAGGATGGTGCTCCTGAGGCCTCAGCTGCACTGATACGTCCATTTTGCATCATGCTTTCATATCGATGTTTATTGCATTATGGGCTATTATTTCACGTTATGTCACAATACTTATGCCTATTCTCTCTTATTTTACAAGGTTTACATGAAGAGGGAGAATGCCGGCAGCTGGGATTCTGGGCTGGAAAAGGAGCAAATATTAGAGACCTATTCTGCACAGCTCCAAAAGTCCTGAAACTTCGCCGAAGTCATTTTTGGAATCAATAACAAATAATGAGCGGAAGAAATACCAGAGGGGGGCCACCCACCGTCCACGAGGGTGGGGGCGCGCCCTACCCCCCTGGGCGCGCCCCCTGCCTCGTGGGCCACCTGGCAGCCCTTCGGTGCCCATCTTCTGCTATATGAAGTCTTTTACCCTGGAAAAATCATAAGCAAGCTTTCGGGATGAAACTCTGCCGCCACGAGGCGGAACCTTGGCGGAACCAATCTAGGGCTCCGGCGGAGCTGTTCTGCCGGGGAAACTTCCCTTCGGGAGGGGGAAATCATCGCCATCGTCATCACCATCGATCCTCTCATCGAGAGGGGGTCAATCTCCATCAACATCTTCACCAGCACCATCTCCTCTCAAAACCTAGTTCATCTCTTGTATCCAACCTTTGTCCCAAAACCTCATATTGGTACCTGCGGGTTGCTAGTAGTGTTGATTACTCCTTGTAGTTGATGCTAGTTGGTTTATTTAGTGGAAGATTATATGTTCAGATCCTTAATGCATATTAATACCCCTCTAATTATGAACATGAATATGATTTGTGAGTAGTTACGTTTGTTCCTGAGGACATGGGAGAAGTCTTGCTATAAGTAGTCATGTGAATTTGGTATTCGTTCGATATTTTGATGAGATGTATGTTATCTCTCCTCTAGTGGTGTTATGTGAACGTCGACTACATGACACTTAACCATTGTTTGGGCCTAGAGGAAGGCATTGGGAAGTAATAAGTAGATGATGGGTTGCTAGAGTGACAGAAGCTTAAACCCTAGTTTATGCGTTGCTTCGTAAGGGGCTGATTTGGATCCATATGTTTCATGCTATGGTTAGGTTTACCTTAATACTTCTTTTGTAGTTGCGGATGCTTGTAATAGGGGTTAATCATAAGTGGGATGCTTGTCCAAGAAAGGGCAGTACCCAAGCACCGGTCCACCCACATATCAAATTATCAAAGTAACGAACGTGAATCATATGAGCGTGATGAAAACTAGCTTGACGATAATTCTCATGTGTCCTTGGGAGCGCTTTCCTCCATATAAGAATTTGTCCAGGCTTGTCCTTTGCTACAAAAAGGATTGGGCCACCTTGCTGAACCTTATTTACTTTTGTTACTTGTTACCCGTTACGAATTACCTTATCACAAAACTATCTGTTACCGATAATTTCAGTGCTTGTAGAGAACGCCTTACTGAAAACCGCTTGTCATTTCCTTCAGCTCCTCGTTGGGTTCGACACTCTTACTTATCGAAAGGACTATGATAGATCCCCTACACTCGTGGGTCATCATGCACCACCAGTCAATATCACTCCCTGAGGCCCCAGCCGACCTCCCAGCCAGCAGGGCTCCTGAGAATGGGGCTCATGAGGCCGCGGCTGATGTGACAAACAACAAGACCCCTGAAGGCCAGCATACTCAAGAGATACAAGACCTCACCAACGCCTCCTCCCTCGTTGGTGGGATGGATACACCTCCCAAAATGTTTCTATCTCTAATTTTTCGCTTTAAGCTCTGGCACCTCTACAAATCCCTACTTCCCTCTGCGAAGGGCCTTTGTTTTACTTTATGCAATTTTTATTATTGAAATTGAGTCTCCATCCTCTCTTATAAAAGCACCAACTAGGAGGCAATATGATCGTACTTAAGTATTGGGTGTAGCTAATATTCGAGTGTGTTTCATGAATGGATCAACGTTTGAGCATGATGGGCTAGGGATAAATTGTTTTAGCATTGATATTTTCAAAGACATGGTTGCTTGTTGATATGCTTGAGTATCTAAATTATTATGTAAAAACTAGACTATTGCTTCGAATCACATAAAAGTCCAAATGTCCATGCTATAAAGAAAAGAATATGATATGACATGATAAACAGCACTCCACATCAAAAATTCTATTTTTATCACTTACCTAGTTGAGGACGAGCAGGAGTTAAGCTTGGGGATGCTGATGCGCCTCCAACGTATCTATAGGTTTTTATTATTCCATGTTGTTTTATTATCAATCTTGGATGTTTTATAATCATTTTATAGTCATTTTATATCATTTTTGGTACTAACCTATTGACATAGTGCCAACTGCCAGTTGATGTTTTCTGCATGTTTTTTACATCGCAGGAAATCAATATCAGACGGAGTCCAAACGCCACGAAACTTTACGATGATTTTTTATGGACCAAAAGGAAGAAGTTGGGCCCTGGTTGCACCCGGGGGGAGTGTCGTGGTTCTAAGCCTGACAGTAGAGTGGGGGTAGGTATGGAGAGGCAAGGTCCTAGCTATGGAGAGGTTGTAAGCACAAAGGATGTACGAGTTCAGGCCCTTCTCGGAAGAAGTAACAGCCCTACGTCTCGGAGCCCGGAGGCGGTCGAGTGGATTATGAATGTATGGATTACAAGGTGCCGAACCCCTCTGCCTGTGGAGGGGGTGGCTTATATAGAGTGCGCCAGGACCCCAGCCAGCCCACGTAGGAGAGGGTTTAAGATGAGTTAAGTCTGGGGCGTTACTGGCAACGCCCCACATAAAGTGCCTTTACTATCATAAAGACTACTTGATTACAGGCCGTTGCAGTGCAGAGTGCCTCTTGACCTCCTGGTGGTCGAGTGAGTCTTTGTGGTCGAGTCCTTCAGGCCAGTCGAGTGAATCCTCGTTGGTCGACTGGAAGGTGACCTCTTCTAAGGATGTCCTGGGGTAAGTTACTTGGATCAGGTCCGTGACCCTACCCTAGGTACATAACCCCATCATTAGCCCCCGAATGCATTGAGGCTTCGAGTGAAGAAGGAGTTGATGTCGTTTCCGATTAATCTTTGTGCTCCGGTTGTGCGCTGTTCTGGACCGAAGAATCCCTTTGTCGACAAGGAACAACTTGCCTTCAGTCGACTTGATCCATTCTGTTTTTGCGTCGAGTGACCTTTCAGGCTTCGATGATCTCCGAGCGACGGATCGCCGGAAAACACCGCGCCTGACAGACTGATTTGTTGCTCGCGGATTCCGCGGGATGCGAAATTTTGGGGCGCGCGCGAAGCGGGGCGGACCGCGGCGTTCGGATGGGACGGGGCATGGACGCCTCGATCTCCGCGCCGCCTTTTTCGCCACGTATCCCGTCTGCATAACTGTTCCAGATATGATTAGATCGACCAGGCCCACCTGCCATCCACTCGGAAGGGACCTTATAAATGTGCCCGGCGAGGATTTCTGCGCTGCGCCTTAGCATTCTCCCCCTCTCTCTGCTTCCTTCCTCCCTGCTCAGCGTGCTCACTCTCGCCCCCGCACCACTTCCCTTCGCGCATCTCGCCGGCGACCATGGCCAAGGAGAAGACGGCGGCGCTGGAGCGTGCAAAGAAGGCGTCGGCGTCGGAGAAGGCGAAGGGGAGATCCACCAGCCGCGGAGGGTCCTCGTCCAGATCCCGCTTGCCGAAGGGCTGGGTCCAAGGAGACTGGATCCAGTCGACCATCACAGAGAAGGACCTCCTCGACATGGCCAACGAGGGCTTGATCCCTCACGGAGCTGCGAGGTTGCCGGGGGAGGAGTGGCAGCCACAGCCAGAAGAGGGTGAGTGTGTGCTTTTGGCCACTCATTTTGATCGTGGGTTTTCCTTGCCGCCAAGTAGTTTCTTCCGTGGCTTCTTGAATTTCTTTGGAGCTCAGCTTCACCACTTTACCCCAAACTCCATTGCCTATCTTGCTGCATTCGTGTCCATGTGTGAGGGTTTCTTGGGCTGTCGACCGCACTGGGGTTTGTTCAAACATATATTCACGTGTCGCTCTCAGACTATGAAGAAGGCGAGCCCAGGTGATGAGAAAACCCGAGTCGTCCAAATGTGCGGGGGCCTGGGGATCCAGGTGAGGAATAAGAGCACCTTCCCGCCCATGACCTTTCCCGAGTCCGTCAGAGGCTGGCAGTCGACTTGGTTCTACTGCCAGGTCCAGTCGACGCCAGGGCAGTCGAGTGGACTCCCTCCGTTCACCATGGACCGAGTGAACAAGCCTTCCCCTCTGAAGCTGATTCCGGAGGAGAGAGCCGACGTGAAGATGTTGATGGAGCGCGTGGTGCAGTTGGTTCGGGAGGGAGTGACAGGCATGGACCTCTTGGAGGTTTTCCTCAGGCGTCGCATCCAGCCTCTCCAGTTCCAGAGCCACTGCATGTGGTTGTACTGTGGGACCAAAGACGAGACCAGAGTCCATCCAGAAGTAGTCGACGATGTCACTCTGGAAAGATGGATGGCGGCCGTCACCGGAAACAAGGACAATCCGCGCGGAGCCAGAAGGATTCCTCCACTCGACCACAACAGCGATCCAGATAAGGTACACTTGCCCTGCTCTCCACTGCATTCTTGTCGCATTCAACTCTGTTTACTCTGCCGACTGGTCGACTGATCATTGTCCTGATATCTGCTAGGTCCTCACCGAGCTGTACTCGATGCCCAATGGGGCGCAAGCTTCGACTGAGGAGGGCGAGGCGAGCGGAGGCGAGAGCCAGGAAGAGGAGGAATGGGACTCGGATGTCGCAGAGGACGATGACGACGATGATGATGATGTCGGTGATGAAGACGACGCGGAGGACGAGGAGGAGGAGGAGGAGGAGGTCGTGCCACCGCGCTCGGAAAGGCGGTCGAAGCTCGTCCACGACCCTTCGACTGAACGTGGCAAGGGGGTTGCGACGCAGTCGACCAAGCGCCCTAGGACCACCTCTCCAGCGCCGACTGAAAAGGCGCTGAAGCAGCCCAGGGCGACCTCGTCGAAGCCGATCAAACTCCTGCCGAAGATGAAGGTGTCCATCCCCACCATATCAGGGTAATTGTGCTGTTCATATTTTCTTATTCTGTGTGAACTTTATCTCTGGTCGACGCTGAAGTTAGTCGACTGATCTTTTGGAGTTGCAGTGCTGCTACTTCTGAGACCTCGGCCCGGGCTGACGACCACGAGATGGAGGATGCAGCAACTTCGAACCCAGGTACTGTATTCTTAACATCGTCCGTAGTCGACTGACTCGCGATCTCTGATCCTGATCCTTCTCCGCAGCTCCACCCAACACTGTTATCAATCTCCCAGACGACGACGAGGAGGAAGAAACACTGGCACGCAGGAGGAGTCGGAAAGCGTCCGCCAGTAAGGTACCTCAGGATGTGACGGCGCCTGAGATTCTGACTGTGGAGGAAGGGAACACCACTCGACACACGGTGTCCTTCGCAAATCCACTGACGAGTGCTCAGCAGCCCTCCCTCTTTACGACGCACCACGTCCCAGAGGATCAAGCTGGCGCAGCGAAGGAGGCAATACGCCAGGCGGGACTCATGATGGAGCAGCTGAAGACTATCCGGGACGCGAGCCAGGCAGCTTATGACGCCAGTTCTGCCCTCCAAAGCAATGTCCAGGTCAGTCGACCGCTGTTTGTTCTGTTGGATATGCTACCAAAAACTTTTCTTTTCCGGAATTTATATTAGTCACCCACTGGGTGTGTCGAATAAACTCCGTGTTAGCGGGGGCACGCTGAGTGCACCCGCTGGGTGTAGTCCCCAAGGCTAAGGTCGACTGCTGGCAGTCGGCCTTAGGCTTTATGATGTCAATCTTTCTGTCAGTCGACTGGTCGACTGGATTTCACAAACCGGTGGGGGCACGCTGAGTGCACCCACTGGGTGTAGTTCCCGAGACTGTGGTCGACTGCTTGCAGTTGATCACAGTCTTAGAGAATGCATCTCGCACACTTTTTTTTGAGGTCGACTGGTCGACTTTGTCTTCAACAGGATTAGTGGGGGCACGCTGAGTGCACCCACTGGGTGTAGTCCCCGAGACTACGGTCGAATGCTTGTATTTGGCTGTAGTCTTAGAAACGTGTGCTTATCCCTTTTTCACTCGGAAGTGATTTATATTTGACATTTAGTCGATTGGTTCTTCGCAGAACTCTTGTGATCTTGTGGCTCGCTACTCAGAGCTGGAACAAAAACATACTCAAGTCGAGCTGAGCTTGAAGCTGGTTCAGGAGAAGCTGACAAAGGCAAAGGAGGAGACCGAAGGTATGTTTGGTGAGACCCTGACGACTGCTTTTCCTCTTGCTTGTTTCAGCACCTGATCTTGCTGTAACTTGCAGGCAAGGTAAGGGAGGCCCAGCAGAAGAAAGACCTTGAGCTAGCTGAGAAGATCAAGCTTGCTGACGAGAAGTTAGCTTCGGTCACCAAGCTCGAACAAGACAATACCAATCTGAAAGCTGCTCTTGGGATTGCCAACAAGGAGGTCAGTCGACTGAAAACTGACAAAGCTGCCCTGACCGACCGAGTCAGCAAATTGACTGAGAAGAAAACTGAACTGGAGGCCTTCCTGAGTGGCCTTGCCAAGAAGTTGTTTCTTATGCTTGAAGGTAAACCTCCATGTTTGACAAATATTTCCAATTGTGGCTTTTTCCATTCGACTATCCCCTTGACTTAGCGATCACCCTTGCAGAATTTTGTCAAAACTTTGAAGAAGAAACTAGCCGACTGGAGCCAAACCTTGACCCCGTCAATTCTCCGGTGAACGACGAAGTTGCCATGGATGCTTTCCGACTGGAGTCTCGTGTTGCAGCTGTCGTGGACTATCTCGCAAGGCTGAAGGCCGCCACGTCTCGCATCGACTCGACGCTCTGGCCTGAGGAGACACTTCAGAATGACCTTGAGTCGCTGATGGCCCGCTTGAACACGATCCCTGGTCGAGTGCAGGAGTGGAAGAAGTCCTCGGCTCGGTGTGGTGCAGATGTCGCTCTGTGTCTGGCCCGAGTCCACTGCAAAGATGCGCGAGAAGAGAAGCTGGCGGCCCTTCGGGTGGCCAATACCAAGAAGCACGACTTCAGATCCTTTATGGAAACTTTCCTTGCAGCTGCCACTCGGATCGCCGACGGGATTGACCTTGATGAATTTGTTGCACCTTCCAGCCCTCCACAGGAGGGGTAAAAAACTTCTTCTGGCTCGACGCTTTAAATTTGCCTCGGTATGTCGAGTGGAATTGTAACCGACAAACCTTAACAGGCTTGACGCCTGAGCACTTTCGGTTCCTTTAGATATCAATTCAAACTTGAATTTGGCGCTTGAATACGATTGCCTTCGGCTCGGAATGTCTTTTGCAGGTTCAAAGCAAGGTGCATGTGCTGCAATCGACTTATTCTTTAGTCCACTTAGACGAGCACTGGGCTGCAGCTAAGCCCCCGAGTGAGAGGGTTGCTCTTCACTCGGTAGGATTTTTGTAACTTAGGCGAGCACAGGGCCGCAACTAAGCCCCCGAGTGAGAGGATTGCTCTTCACTTGGTAGGATTTTCACAACTTAGGCGAGTGCTTGGACTGCAGCTAAGCCTCCGGGTGAGAGGGTTGCTCTTCACTCGGTAGGATTTTTATAACTTAGGCGAGCACGAGGCTGCAGCTAAGCCTCCGAGTGAGAGGGTTGCTCTTCACTCGGTAGGATTTTTATAACTTAGGCGAGCATGAGGCTGCAGCTAAGCCTCCGAGTGGAAGGCTGGCTTACCACTCGGTAGGATTTTTATAACTTAGGCGAGCACGAGGCTGCAGCTAAGCCTCCGAGTGGAAGGCTGGCTTACCACTCGGTAGGATTTTTACAACTTAGGCGAGTGCTTGGACTGCAGCTAAGCCTCCGAGTGGAAGGCTGGCTTACCACTCGGTAGGATTTTTATAACTTAGGCGAGCACGAGGCTGCAGCTAAGCCTCCGAGTGGAAGGCTGGCTTACCACTCGGTAGGATTTTTACAACTTAGGCGAGTGCTTGGACTGCAGCTAAGCCTCCGAGTGGAAGGCTGGCTTACCACTCGGTAGGATTTTTATAACTTAGGCGAGCACGAGGCTGCAGCTAAGCCTCCGAGTGAAAGGCTGGCTTACCACTCGGTAGGATTTTTACAACTTAGGCGAGTGCTTGGACTGCAGCTAAGCCTCCGAGTGGAAGGCTGGCTTACCACTCGGTAGGATTTTTACAACTTAGGCGAGTGCTTGACTGCAGCTAAGCCTCCGAGTGTGAGGGTTGCTCTTCACTCGGTAGGATTTTTATAACTTAGGCGAGCACGAGGCTGCAGCTAAGCCTCCGAGTGAAAGGCTGGCTTACCACTCGGTAGGATTTTTACAACTTAGGCGAGTGCTTGGACTGCAGCTAAGCCCCCCGAGTGGAAGGCTGGCTTTACCACTCGGTAGGATTTTTACAACTTAGGCGAGTGCTTGACTGCAGCTAAGCCTCCGAGTGTGAGGGTTGCTCTTCACTCGGTAGGATTTTTATAACTTAGGCGAGCACGAGGCTGCAGCTAAGCCTCCGAGTGAAAGGCTGGCTTACCACTCGGTAGGATTTTTACAACTTAGGCGAGTGCTTGGACTGCAGCTAAGCCTCCGAGTGGAAGGCTGGCTTACCACTCGGTAGGATTTTTACAACTTAGGCGAGTGCTTGACTGCAGCTAAGCCTCCGAGTGTGAGGGTTGCTCTTCACTCGGTAGGATTTTGATAACTTAGGCGAAACGGATTCGTAGCTAAGCCTCCGAGTGGGAGTCTGGTTCACCACTCGGTAGGAATTTGATACCTTAGGCGAAACGGATTCGCAGCTAAGCCCCCGAGTCAGAGGGTTGCTCTTCACTCGGTAGGATTTTTACAAACTTAGGCGAAACGGATTCGCAGCTAAGTCACCCACTGAGGGGAATTTCATTGGACAGAAAATAAAAAGTGATAGATATTATGGAGGAACTATGACACTTATTATTTTGGGGTCCATGAACTACAGAAGTACTTTATTGCAACTCATCCGAGTGATAAAGCTTAAGTGTAAAACGGGCGGAGTAGCTCCGCGTTCCAAGCTCGGGGCTCGTCGATATTATGCTCGACGTTGTAAAGACGATACGCCCCGTTGTGGAGAACCTTGGTGACGATGAAGGGGCCTTCCCAAGAAGGAGCAAGCTTGTGTGGTTTGTGCTGATCTACTCGGAGAACCAAATCCCCTTCCTGGAAGGCTCGACCTCTCACATTTCGGGCGTGGAAACGCCGCAGATCTTGTTGGTAGATGGTCGACCGGATCAGAGCCATCTCCCTTTCTTCCTCTAAAAGGTCGACTGCGTCCTGCCGCGCTTGTTCAGCTTCTGCTTCGCTGTAGATTTCAACTCGAGGATCATTGTGGAGAAGATCACTCGGCAAGACTGCCTCAGCTCCATAGACCAAAAAGAATGGAGTTCTTCCGGTCGACCGATTAGGCGTGGTCCGCAGTCCCCAGAGTACAGATGGAAGTTCGTCGACCCAAGCTCCAGCCGCGTGTTTGAGATCACGCATCAGTCGAGGCTTCAGTCCCTTGAGAATCAGTCCATTAGCTCGCTCTGCTTGTCCATTCGACTGTGGATGGGCGACTGATGCGTAGTCGACTCGTGTGCCCTGGGAGTTGCAGAAAGCTCTGAATTCCTCTGAGTCAAAGTTCGACCCATTATCCGTTATGATGCTGTGCGGGACTCCATATCTGAATATTAGTTCCCTGATGAAGCTAACAGCAGTACCGGTGTCAAGGCTCTTGATTGGTTTAGCCTCGATCCACTTGGTGAACTTGTCGACTGCCACCAGTACATGCGTGAAGCCACTTCGTCCTGTTCTCAAAGGACCGATCATGTCCAGCCCCCAAACTGCAAAAGGCCAGACGAGTGGGATGGTCTTCAAAGCTGACGCAGGCTTGTGCGACATATTCGAGTAGAACTGACATCCCTCGCACTTATCCACTATCTCCTTTGCCATCTCATTCGCCTTGGGCCAGTAAAATCCGGCTCGGTATGCTTTGGCCACGATGGTCCGAGAGGACGCATGATGACCACAGGTCCCCGAGTGAATATCATTGAGGATGAGTCGACCTTCTTCTGGTGTTATGCACTTCTGACCAACTCCAGTCGCGCTTTCTCTGTATAATTGTCCTTTGATTACGGTAAAGGCTTTAGATCGACGGACGATCTGTCGAGCCTCTTCCTCATCCTCCGGAAGCTCTTTCCTCAAGATATATGCGACATACGGAATCGTCCAGTCGGGAATGACCACCAAAACCTCCATGATCAAGTCGACCACTGCTGGGACTTCAACTTCAGTCGGATCTGTGGCGCTCTTGGGCTGCGGAGTTTCTTCGGTGAAAGGATCTTCTTTGACTGACGGAGTGTGTATATGCTCCAAGAACACACCACTCGGAATGGCTTCTCTCTTGGAACCTATCTTTGCTAGATCATCAGCTGCTTGATTTTTCAGTCGGGGTATATGATGGAGCTCCAACCCCTCGAACTTCTTCTCCAGCTTCCTCACTGCACTGCAGTATCCAGTCATGGCTGGGCTTCTCACGTCCCACTCTTTCATCACCTGATTGACCACTAATCCGAGTCGCCATAGACCATTAGGCGACGGACGCCGAGTGAAATGGCCATGCGCAACCCATATAGGAGGGCCTCATATTCTGCCTCATTGTTGGAGGAGTCAAAGTGAATCTGGAGCACATATCTAAGCTTATCTCCTCTGGGGGAAACCAGGACGACCCCAGCACCGGAACCATTCAACATCTTAGAGCCATCGGAAAACATGGTCCAATGCTCCGAGTGAACTTCAGTCGACTGCTGTTGTTCAATCCACTCGGCGAGGAAATCTGCTATCGCCTGGGACTTAATGGCTTTCTTTGCCTCAAACTTGATATCAAGGGGAAGAAGTTCAATCGCCCATTTGGCCACTCGACCAGTTGCGTCTCTGTTGTGCAAAATCTCTGATAGTGGAGCGTCGCTGACGACTGTGATGGAATGGTCAGAGAAATAATGAGCAACCTTCTTTGTGGTCATGTATATTCCATACACAAGCTTCTGATAATGAGGATATCTCTGCTTGGATGGAGTCAAGACTTCAGACAAATAATACACTGGGCGCTGAACTTTGAGAGCTTTTCCTTCTTCTTCCCGCTCGACCGTTAGCACAGTACTGACGACTTGTCCTGTGGCTGCGATGTAGAGCAACAGAGGCTCTTTGCTGATTGGAGCAGCAAGCACCGGCTGGGTGGAGAGCAGAGCTTTTAGCTCGGCAAACGCTGCATCAGCTTCTGGAGTCCACTCGAACTTGTCAGCCTTCTTCATCAGTCGGTAAAGAGGCAGTGCCTTTTCACCGAGTCGTGAGATGAATCGACTTAATGCGGCCAAGCATCCAGTAAGCTTCTGGACATCGTGCACTCGCACAGGGCGTTTCATTCGGAGGATAGTGCCAATCTTCTCTGGGTTAGCGTCGATTCCCCGTTCGGAAACGAGAAAACCGAGTAACTTGCCACCAGGAACTCCAAATGTGCACTTTGATGGATTGAGCTTGATATCATACCTTCTGAGGTTGGCAAATGTTTCGGCGAGGTCAGCGAGCAGGTCGGAACCTTTTCGTGACTTGACAACAATATCATCCATATAAGCTTCCACATTCCGACTGATTTGGGTGAGTAGACACTTCTGAATCATTCGCATAAAAGTGGCTCCGGCATTCTTGAGGCCGAATGGCATGGTGATATAGCAGAAGCACCCGAATGGAGTGATGAAAGCTGTTTTTACCTCATCGGGCCCGTACAGACGGATCTGGTGGTACCCGGAGTAAGCATCTAAAAAAGACAACCTCTCGCATCCCGCGGTCGAGTCAACAATTTGATCTATGCGAGGGAGAGGAAAGTGATCTTTCGGGCAGGCCCGGTTGATGTGCTTGAAATCAATGCACATTCGGAGCGACTTGTCCTTCTTAGGAACCATGACGACATTAGCGAGCCACTCGGAGTGGTATATCTCTCGGATAAATCCTGCCGCCAACAGTCGAGCCACTTCTTCACCGATGGCCTTTCTCTTCTGGACGGCGGACCGCCGAAGATGCTCTTTGACTGGTTTTGCAGACGAGTCGACTCTTAGGCGATGCTCAGCCAGTCCCCTGGGAACACCTGGCATGTCAGCGGGCTTCCATGCAAAAATGTCCCAGTTCTCACGGAGGAACTGGATGAGCGCTTCTTCCTATTTTGGGTCGAGTGTTGTGGAGATGCGGGTCGGAGCTGCTTCGGGATCGGTCGGGTGAATGTGAACAGGCTTCGTCTCACCGGACGACTGGAATGCAGACTCTGTGGCGGGCTTCTTGGATCGCAGCAAGTCACTCGGATCTGCGTTTTGCTTGTATTCTTCGAACTCGACCGCTGTCACTTGGGAATCGGCAATCTTGGAGCCCTTCTGAAAGCACTCCTCTGCCTTTTTCCTATCACCGGTGACAGTGATCACACCTTTGGGACCGGGCATCTTCAATTTGAGGTACACGTAACATGGTCGAGCCATGAACCGTGCATAGGCCGGCCTCCCCAAAATGGCATGATATGCACTTTGAAAATCCACGACCTCAAATGTCAACTTTTCTTTGCGAAAATGCTTCGAATCACCAAACACTACGTCCAAAGCTATTTGGCCGAGTGACTCGGCCTTCTTCCCTGGTATAACTCCATGGAAGCTCATGTTACTAGTGCTCAGTCGGGACATCGGAATGCCCATACCTTTCAATGTGTCTGCATACAATAAGTTCAGCCCACTTCCACCATCCATCAGCACCTTTGTCAGTCGAGTGCCTTCGACAACTGGATCGACCACCAAAGCTTGCCTCCCGGGGGTGGCAATATGAGTCGGGTGATCAGATTGGTCGAATGTGATGGGTGTTTGAGACCACTTCAGATAATTTGCCTTTGCTGGGGCAACCATGTTCACCTCTCGGTTAATCACTTTCAGTCGACTTCTGCTTTCCACATCTGCAAAGATCATCAGAGTGGAGTTGATATGCGGATATCCTCCCTCACTGTCCTCTTTGTCTTCGGCCTTGTCCGACTCCTTCTCCTTGTCCTTAGACTGTTTTCCCTGAAACTGCTGGATCAGGAGTCGACATTGGCGAGTGGTGTGCTTTGGGTAAATGATATTCCCCTCTTCATCTTTCTTAGTGTGAATGTGACACGGCATATCCATCACGTCGTTCCCTTCTTTATCCTTTACCTTCTTGGGGTTCCAGGATCCTTTTGGTTTTCCCTTAAACTTTCCTTGAGTCACGGCCAGAGCCTCTCCAGGAGCTGCCGGTTCAGCCTTCCGCTTCTGTTTCCGACTGGTGTTTCCTTTTTCCGACTGACTCGGCTTGTGCTTGCCGCTTCGGAGTCGGTCTTCTTCTTCACCGTTGGCGTACTTGGTAGCAATCTCCATCATCCGACTCAAGGTCATGTCACCGGTTCGACCAAATTTCAAACTCAGTTCTCTGTTCTTCACGCCGTCTTTGAAGGCGCATACTGCCTGATGATCAGAGACATTTTCCACAGTGTGGTGCAAAGTGATCCACCTCTGAATATACTCTCTGAGAGTCTCATTAGTTTTCTGCACGCAGACTTGCAACTCTGTCAATCCCGCTGGTCGCTTGCAAGTCCCTTCAAACGTTCTGACGAACACTCGGGACAGATCTTCCCAAGTGTGAATGCTGCTAGGAGGTAATTGAGTCAACCATGCCCTGGCAGAACCTTCCAACATGAGGGGCAAATGCTTCATGGCCACCTCGTCGTTCCCACCACCGATCTGAACTGCCACTCGGTAGTCTTCAAGCCAAGTTTCAGGCTTAGACTCACCAGTGAACTTGCTGACTCCTGTTGCCAACCTGAAATTGGGGGGGATAACTGCGGCTCTGATAGCTCTGCTGAAACATTCAGGACCAGAAACATGTACTCGACTGCTCGTGGGTACATCTCTGTCGAGTGCACCTCGATGGGCTCTGTTCCGGTCGACCAACCCTTGCACGATAATGGATCGCGCGTCGAAGCCTGGCTCTTTGGGGTCAACTGGAACCCTACGCCCTGTACTGTACTGACGCCTATCATCTGGCTGCCGAGGAGCGTAAGACCCACCCCTCGGAGGGGAATAGGGCACTCGACGCCTATCATCTCGGTCGAGTCTGTCGCCATATTGATCTCGCCGATCCTCACGCCCTTCGCGCCGCGGAGGCGATCTGGGGCTGTGAGCCGACTGAACCGTATTCACAGTGACGGATCGACTGTGAATTCTGTTGCGCGACTGAGACACGGCTGAATTCTGATCTCCTGCTGCTCGGAGCAGATCCCTGATCTGCAGCAAACCTCTGCCAGCTTCCGACTGCGAAGGCTGAATGGACTCTGCTATACGGGTCGCAGCTGCTAAATTCTGAATTGGGGTTCGATATACCTGAGTCGGCGGGAAGAGTTGACGTCGACTGGTGTCGGGAACTCGTTGCCGCGCGCGCTCGTCGAGTGCTCGTTGAAGGTTCTCCAGTCGAGTGCGCTCGGCCAAATTGGCGAGACGCGCCTCCTCTAAGGCACGAGCCTCGGGGGTTTCTCCTGCGATGGGAATACGCAGGGGATCTTCGTTCCTGCGGCGAAGCTCTTCTCTTTGCAGAGAGTCGAGTGGCTCGGGCTGATACTCTTCGTAGCCTCGTGCAGGATCGCCGCCGTCACCTGCTCCATCACCACGGGCGAAGCCAGGAGGGCTGTGGGGCCCGTCGACCATCAAGATTTCCGCCGCTGGATCACTGCTTCCGCACTCGGATGCAGTCTCTACGGAGCCAGTCGACTGATCGAACAAGCCGTAGAGAGATTCGTTGGGCTCGATTGCCGCAACTTGGGTAGTGGCCGATTGGCGAGCCACCGCGTGACTCACCCATCGTTGAAGCCTCGACCGGCCTGAGCGCTTGCGCTGGCGGGAGACCGGGAGGGTGGACGATGGAGGAGCTGACCGATACTGGGTCGACGGTTGCCGCAGCAGAACGCCGCGGACACATGCGCGAAAATGCGTCGCACCGCGGACGGGGAGCGCATCTACGTCGAGTGGAGCCTCCTGGAGCCATGCGGAGTCGTCGGCGATGAAGGTGAGAGTGCCGAGACGGATCTCTTGACCCTCGACCAAAACTCCAGCAGACACCATGATGAAAGTACTCGGAAGAATCGCAACTTCTCCACAAAATCGCTAAAACACCCGCCCCACGGTGGGCGCCAACTGTCGTGGTTCTAAGCCTGACAGTAGAGTGGGGGTAGGTATGGAGAGGCAAGGTCCTAGCTATGGAGAGGTTGTAAGCACAAAGGATGTACGAGTTCAGGCCCTTCTCGGAAGAAGTAACAGCCCTACGTCTCGGAGCCCGGAGGCGGTCGAGTGGATTATGAATGTATGGATTACAAGGTGCCG
The DNA here is from genome assembly GCF_018294505.1 of Triticum aestivum. Classification (NCBI taxonomy): domain Eukaryota; kingdom Viridiplantae; phylum Streptophyta; class Magnoliopsida; order Poales; family Poaceae; genus Triticum; species Triticum aestivum. Next base: position 545,716,386 of record NC_057810.1, on the reverse strand, counting down.
AACCCCTCTGCCTGTGGAGGGGGGTGGCTTATATAGAGTGCGCCAGGACCCCAGCCAGCCCACGTAGGAGAGGGTTTAAGATGAGTTAAGTCTGGGGCGTTACTGGCAACGCCCCACATAAAGTGCCTTTACTATCGTAAAGACTACTTGATTACAGGCCGTTGCAGTGCAGAGTGCCTCTTGACCTCCTGGTGGTCGAGTGAGTATTTGTGGTCGAGTCCTTCAGGCCAGTCGAGTGAATCCTCGTTGGTCGACTGGAAGGTGACCTCTTCTAAGGATGTCCTGGGGTAAGTTACTTGGATCAGGTCCGTGACCCTACCCTAGGTACATAACCCCATCAGGGACTCCCGAGGAGGGGACAACCTACCAGGGCGCGCCAGGAGGCCCAGGCGTGCCCTGGTGGGTTCTGCCCACCTCAGGTGCCCCCCGGACCGCCTCTTTGCTCTATAAATACCCCAATATTCCAGAAACCCTAGGGGAGTCGAGGAAATATTCATCCAGCCGTTGTAGAGTCTAGAACCACCAGATCCAATCTAGACACCATCACGGAGGGGTTCGCCTCTTCCATTGGTGCCTCTCCGATGATGCGTGAGTAGTTCTTTGTAGACCTTCGGGTCCGTAGTTAGTAGCTAGATGGCTTTCTCTCTCTCGTTGAATTCTCAATACAATGGTCTCTTGGAGATCCATATGATGTAACTCTTTTTGTGGTGTGTTTGTTGGGATCCCATGAATTTCGAGTTTATGATCAGTTATATTTTTTATATCCATGAAAGTTATTTGAGTTTCTTTGATCTCTTATATGCATGATCTCTTATAGCCCCGTATTTCTTCTCCGATATTTGGATTTTTTTGGCCAACTTGATCTATTTATCTTGCAATGGGGAGAGGTGCCTGGTAGTGGGTTCGATCTTACGGTGCTTGATCCCAGTGATAGAAAGGGAACCGACACGTATGTATCATTGCTACTAAGGATAAAAAGATGGGATCTATATCTATGCAATAGATAAGTGGATCTTGTCTACATCATGTCATCATTCTTATTGCATTACTCCATTTTTCCATGAACTTAATACACTAGATGCATGTTGGATAGCGATCGATGTGTGTAGTAATAGTAGTAGATGCAGGCAGGAGTCGGTCTACTAATCTTGGACGTGATGCCTATGTAATGATCATTGCCTGGATATCGTCATAATTATTTGAAGTTCTATCAATTTCCCAATAGTAATTTGTTTACCCACCATGTGCTATCTTTTTCGAGACAAGCCACTACTGAAACCTACGACCCCCGGGTCTTCTTTCTCATATATTTGCCTTGTGATGTACTTTTTCCTTGCGTTTATTTTCAGATCTATTAAACCAAAAATACAAAAATTCCTTGCTGCAATATATTCTTATTTATTTATTTGGTGTTCGATCTATCAATCTACTACAAATTTACCTCATGTCCTTTGCCTATCTTGAGGCGCCATACCCCGAAAGGGATTGACAACCCCTTTAACACGTCGGGTTGCGAGGTGTTGTTATTTGTGTGCAGGGGCTGTTTATGTTGTGTTGCTTGGTTCTCCTACTGGTTCGATAATCTTGGTTTCATATCTGAGGGAAATACCTACCGCCGCTGTGCTGCATCATCCCTTCCTCTTTGCGGAAATACCGACGTAGCTTCAAGTGACATCAGGCAAGGGCTGGCTCGACGAGCTCCAGTTCGTGTTGTGGTCCATCCGCACCACCGCAACCATGCCGATGGGCGAGACCCCGTTCTTCCTTGACTATGGAGCTGAAGCGGTTCTCCCACACGAGGTCAAGCATCGCTCCACGCAGGTCTTCGCGTTTGACGAGGCACGCCAGGACGCCACGAGGGGGATGGATCTCGTGCTGGGGGAGGAATGCCACCGTCAAGCCTCGCTCTGAGCGGCAAGATACCAGCAGGCATTGCAGCAGTACCATTGTCACAGCGTCCGCCCCAGGACGCTCGAGGCGGGTGATCTCCTCCTGAAGCGGGTGCTCTCCAGGGAAGGGCTGCACAAGCTCTCATCCATGTGGGAGGGCCCGTTTAGGATCGCCCGTGTCTCCAGGTCTAGTGCCGCGCGCCTGGAGACACAGGACGGGATCCCCATCCAGAACGCCTGGAACATCCAGCACCTCCGGAAGTTCTACCCATGAAGCAAGGCTCATTCCTATGAAGGTCTCCGCTCATAACACTCTCACGTAATAATGAGTGGGGCTGTACACGCCCCGAAGTCTCCTGAGTGTCGCCCGCGGGCCTCGCGAGGGCTCCCTCCCACGTCCTAGTGGCAGCACTTAGCTCCGGGCTGGTGAGAAGACTAGATTAGGTGCCGGACGCGGCTGTTCTTTTGCTTGCTTTCTGTAGTTGGTTCGTAGTTTCTTAATGGAATTTGGAGTTTTCGCATTTTGATTCGCCGAAGTTGGGTTTTCTCTCCTCTCACTTCGCTCGTTCTCAGCCTTGCCCAGGGAAGAGCGGCAGTTGCCCATCGCTCCTCCTCGCGCGTCCCACGCATGGGGGCTAGGCAGGCATGCACGTTTGGGTTCACCCACACGCAAGCATGCCTCGCCAAAACCATGTTGCCCCAGTGCTTCGGCCTTCTTAATCCTCGCGAGACCCCTCGATCGAGCTCGTGGGCATGCGCACCCTCCTATGTCCGTGCCCCCCGGGCATTGCGACGCGATACACTGAACCACAACTAAACCCACGACAGGGGGCTTGCGCAAGAAGGAATGAGATGCCCCGTCAAGATTTTTTAACAACTCCGCAGCAGCTCTACAGTGTCTCCTGAGACCGACGGCTCCCGAGTCATCGGAAAGGGGGGGCATCAAGAGCGGCGCCCTCGCGAGGTGGGAAGCTGCTGCGAGCGTATCAAGCTAAGTTACCCTATCTGTGCCTGCTTGGAATACATATATGATGGCATAACATCAAGATAATAAGCATAGCATAATGGCATAACTGCCACAGTTCATTACACACCCCAGCGGGGCACTCTACTTTTTTCAAAATGCAGGAGAAAGGAAAGGTTAAACAGAAATGGCCCGCACGACCGTAGTAGCTCCTGAAGCCAGGCTCGGCAGCCCCGGGCTCAGTTTGGGCCCTCCCCTGCTTCACTGGGGCGTGGCGGCGAGACGACCCGTTGCCTTCCCCGATGCAAGCTCGGCGGCGTGGAGGTTGGTCATAGTCGCTGCTGCTAGAGCTCTCGCTTGAAGAAGAGCCACCGCTGTTGGAGGAAGCACGGCCGTCGGTAAGGGCAAGCTCATCCTCTTCGTCGTCGCGGCTGTCGTCAAGGGAAAACTCACCCTCGTCGTTGTCGTGGCCGTCACCAAGGGCAAGCTCACCCTTGTGGCCATTGGGGCCGTCATCAAGACCAAGCTCATCATCGCCGTTGCCGTCTTCTAGGTAGCACCCCGCGCGGCGGCTGTCCTTCCTGAACACCCTCACGAAGAGGGTCGTAAGGCCATCGTACTTGAAGTTGAGGGTGCACCTCCTGCTCAGGCCTCGTGCGCGGGCAAACACCTTCCAACCGCGGGTCAAGACCACACTGCCTACCATGGTTACCTCGATCCCGACCCATGAGGCCCTGCTGCAACAGCCGTAAGCCTGCAGCCAGAGGCCGTCGAGCCCCGTGGCTGGCAGCTCGCCGGCGAAGAAGCATGGAAGCCGGAGCAAGGTACTAGCGCGCTTCTCCGACCACACGACAAACTCTGGGAGCATGTCCACCAAGGGAAAGCACGGCCGAGGAGGCCGGGCGACCATGGCGCGCCTCCCCTCATCGCGGGGGCTGCCCTGTCCCCGGCGGCCCCCGCCACGAGAAGAAGCGCCGCCACGGCTGCCAAGAAAGACGCCAGCTCCCGGAGAAGTGCGCATGCGCCCCCTGGAAGCTGTCGCCGGGGTCGCAACCTACTTGCGGGGACGGCCGCGGCCCCTCTTGGGCGGCAGCGAAACTGGCCCTTCCTTGGGGGCCTTCCCCTTCTAGGTGGCAGTAAACCTCCTCGTCGGCGCCATGGGCTCTGCAGCTATAGCAAAACGGAGAGGAAGAAGGAACGGGAAGCAAGAAGATGAAGATAGAGATGAGCGAGGGGGCTCTGCCCCTCCCCCCTCATTTATAGCCGGAGGAAGGCCAACAGCCGGCCTCCGCGATCCCACGCAGTGATGGTTTTCCTGCATGCAACAACGACTCGTCAAGTCGAGTAGTTGCCAAGGCAACGTGGGGAAGCGGAGATGCCCACGTCCCATCAATCTCCATGCATCTCCCAAGGCCGCAGGCGGTTAGGGCTCGCAGTGCTCCGCACTCGCCCTTTGGCTTCGCCTCGAAGCCAAGTCTGAGCGCGGCTTGGGCCCGGCGGCTACTGTCGGCATTCTGGGAACGGGGGTACCCAGACTTGCCTGCCCGCGGCCCACGGCGTGGCTCCACCAACAGCCTGGTATGGCCCAGCTTCGACATCGACAACTCAAGACCCTCGCGAGGGGCCAAACCTCGCGAGGCAGACAACACCAAGACCTCCAAAGGGAGCAGTCTCCTCAGGCTGGCTCCCGAGGAGCGGAGATTTTTATGCAAGGCTCACCTCGTGAGGTTCGGGTGATGTGGGCCAAGACGACCAAGGCTAGGTGGGCACCAACGGGCGCAGTGTACCAGTTTCCTCTTTGGTGCAAAGGAGGCAAGCAGCAGACGCGGAGTCCCGAGGAAGCAGCCAAAGGTTTTCATTCCCGTGCAATGAGACCAAGACCGCCCGGATGGCAGGACAGAGGTCATCACCGAGCCCACCACGGCGTCATAACTAGAGCCTTTTGGAGGCGAACACCACTTTCGTCAGGATAAGATGTACTAGTTGTCTCCCTTCAAATTTGGCCGTTGTGGGATCCCTTCCCGCCTTCGTTTGGGAAGAGGACCAAGGTCACCATAAATAGGACCTAGCCACCACCATGGACAGGGGAAGACCGAATCCATTCCACCCTCACTAGCTCACCTGAGCTCAAGAACACACCTCCTGAGGTTGTTCACCACTGTACTAGTTCATCCTCAGCCCCTCGAGGCAAATCCACCACAAAGCAGGGGTATGGTTTTACACCGCAAGGTGGCCCGAACCTGGGTAAACTGTTGTGCCCCTTTCCTTTGAGTTCATTGTGCTAGGTTGTGAGATTGGCAAGTAGGCAGACCGGAGAGGTCGAGATCTCTGCACGCACCCCAGACTTTGAACCTCTCGAGGGTTTGCGGAACCCAAAATCTGACAGATAGTCTCTCTCAAGCAACCCTGCAATCAAATACAAGAAATCTCTTGTGTCCCCAACACACCCAATACAATGGAAAATTGTATAGGTGCACTAGTTCGACGAAGATATGGTGATAAAAGTGTAGTATGGATAGTAGATATGAGTTTTTGTAGTGCGAACAATAAAAACAGGAAGGTAGTAAATAATAAAATGGAGCACAAACGGTATTGCAATATTGGAAAATGAGGCTTAGGGTGCATACTTTCACTAGTGCAATCCCTCAACAATGCTAACATAGTTGGATCATATGATTATCCCTCAAAGGCAATAAAGAATCACTCTCGAGTTCCTATTAGCGGAGAACAAAAGATAGAAATTGTTTGTAGGGTACGAAACCACCTCAAAGCTATTCTTTCCGATCAATCTATCCTAGAGTTTGTATTAAAATAACACAAAGCTATTCTTTCCGATCAATCTAACCAAGAGTTCGTACTAAAATAACACCATATGACACACATCAACCAACTCTAATGTCACTTAGATACTCCAATGTCACCACAATTATCTGTGAGTTAATTCTACAGTATGCATCAAACAACTTCATGATCATAATATTCAATCCACACAAAGAACTACAAGGATACCCCAAAGTTTCTATCAGAGAAAAGATAATAAAAACGTGCATCAACCCCTATGCAAAGATTACCCCAATATCACCTCGGGAATCCGCAAGTTGAGTGTCATAACATACATCACGTGAATCAATATGATACCCCATTGTCACCTCAAGAATTCATACCGCAAGACATACATCATGTGTTCTCAGATCTGAACATTCAATCCGACAAGACAAAACTTCAAAGGGTAAAGATTCAATTCATCACAACAAGAGTAGAGAGGGGAGAAACATCATATGATCCATCTATGTTAACAAAGACCATGATACATCAAGATCGTGACCTCTCAAGATCACGAGAGAGAGAGAGATTAAACACATAGCTACCGGTACAAACCCTTAGCCCCGAGGGTGGACTACTCCCTCCTCATCGTGGTGGCCGCCGGATGATGAAGATGGCCACCGGTGATGATCTCCCCCTCCGGCAGGATGCCGGAATGGGCTCCCGATTGGTTTTCGAGGCTACAGAGGCTTGCGGCGGTGGAACTTCCGATCTAGGTTCTCCCCGGGGTTTTTTGGAATATTTGAGAATTTATAGGGTGAAGAGGGGGTGCTGGAGGCCACCGAGGTGGGCACAACCCATTGGGGTGTGCCTAGGGGCCCAGGCGCGCCCTGGTGGGTTGTGCCCCTCTTAGGGCACCCCCCCCCCCCCCCAGGTGCTGCTCTGGCCCAATGGATGTCTTTTGGTCCATAAAAAATCCACAAAAAGTTTTGCGGTGTTTGGACTCCGTTTGATATTGATTTCCTGCGATGTAAAAAACAAGCAAAAAACAGCAACTGCACTAGGCACTGGGTCAATAGGTTAGTCCCAAAAATGATATAAAGTTGCTATAAAATGATTGTAAAACATCCAAGAATGATAATATAGCAGCATGCATACTTCATAAATTATAGATACGTTGGAGACGTATCACCGCATATCACACACATCTTGTTAAGTTGAACCGTTTCTATTGTGTTCCCTAATCGAAAACAGTTCGTCCGAATGAACCGTATGCCGTATATCACACACACCTTGATCTGGCCAACCGCTTCTGTTGCACTCCCTAATAGTAAACAGTTTATCAGAGCAAACTGTATGTTGTATATCGCACACACATTGATATGGCTGCCCGTTTATGTTGTTCTGCCTCATCGCAAACAGTTCGAATGGATTAACTGCGTGCCCTGCATCGCACACGCAACTAAAATCTGAACCATGTTTGATGGCTCCGCCATCGCAAACGTTTTGCACCTTTTTTGACGGGTTTTTTACACCATCATTTGCGATTAATGCATCACACACAGTTTCATCAAAGGGTCTCTGATCTTAGTGTCGCGTTAGCAGCATCCTGCAGTAGTGTGATGCAGCGAAGTAGAGCTAAGTATTTCCCTCAATCCAGTAGGAGGCACAAGCAAGTCCCTAATAGATGCACCTGCACAAACTAACAAACACTTGCACACAACACGAAAAAGGGGTTGTCCTTGGATATTTCCTTGGGGTGCCTTGGGCATCCCCAAGCTTAGGCTCTTGCAACTCCTTATTCCATAGTCCATCAAATCTTTACCCCAAACTTGAAAACTTCACAACACAAAACTCAACATAAAACTTGTGAGATCCGTTGGTGAAACAAAGCAAATAACCACTTTTAAGTACTGTAGTGAACTCATTCTAAATTTCTAATGGCGTTATATCTACTGTATTCCAACTTTTCCATGGTTCATAACCCTCGATACTACCCATAGATTCATCAAAATAAGCAAACAACACAATGAAAACAGAACAGTTTGTAGTAATATGAAAACTTCATATACTTCTATAACTCCAAAAATTCTGAAAATTTAGGACAGCCTGGGCAATTTGTATATCATGTAAAAAAATTAGAACAAAAGCACGTTTCTGTGATTTTTCAAAATTCCAGAACTGAGTGCAAAAGTTTCTGTTTTTCAGCAAAATCAAATCAACTATCACCGTAAATCATCCCAAATGTCTTACTTGGCTCAAACACTAATTAAAACACTTAAACACAATTACTACAGAAGTAATATTGTGTATTTATTGAAAAAATAAGCAAAAACAAAAAAACTCGAAATAAAACTTGGTTGCCTCCCAAAAAACGCTTTCCTTTAAAGCCTTTTAGCTAGGCGTTAATAATTTTAATGATGCTCACATGAAAGACAAAAAATTGAAGCACAAGGAGAGCATCATATAGCACGTGAAAAACATGTTTAAGTCTAACATACTTCCTATGCATAGGCATTTTATAGGGAATTTTTTTATCAAGACAAGCAAAAACTAGCATATGCAAGGAAGAAGAAAGCAACGATAGCAATCTCAACATAACGAGAGGTAATTTAGTAACATGAAGATTTCTACAACCATATTTTCCTATCTCATATTAATTACATGTAGGATCATAATCAAATTCAACAATATAGCTATCATATAAAATTTTCTCTTCATGATCCACATGCATGCGAAGTTGACACTCTTCTAAAATAGTGGGATTATAATCAAATAAAGTCATGACCTCTCCAAGCCCACTTTTATCAAAAAATTCATAAGATTGATCATTCTCCAAAGTAGTGGGATCATTATTACCTAGAGTTGACACTCTTCCAAACCCACTTTCAATATTATCGCAAACATATTCATCATGAGGCTTAAATAAATTTTCAAGATCATAAGATGCATCACCCCAATCATAATCATTACAATAAGTAGGGGACATATCAAAATTAGCATCCCCAAGCTTGAGGTTTTGCATATCATTAACACAATTGACATTAATAGAATTTATAATAACATCATTTCAATCATGGTTTTCATTCAAAGAGCTATCGTGGATCACTTTATAAATTTCTTCTTTTAACACTTCATCACAATTTTTAGATTCATGAATTTCAAGCAAAACTTCATAAAGATAATCTAGTGCACTCAAATCACTAGCAATTGGTTCATCATTATTGGATCTTTTAAAAAGATTAGCAAGTGGATGAGGATCCATAAACTTTTTGGCTTCTGATTTGCAATAAACACACAATTATGCCAAGAGAACAAGAAAACAAACTAAGTAAGACATAAAGGCAAACGGAAAGAAGGCAAATAAAAAGGCAAATATTTTGTGTTTTCTAAATGTTTTAGGAGTGGGGGAGATGAAAACGAGAGGCAAATGGCAAATAGTGTTAATGCAATAGATAAGAGTTTTATGATAGGTACTTGGTAGGCTTGATGTAGAACCTCCCCGGCAACGGCACCATAAATTCTTCCTGCTACTTCTTGAGCTTGTGTTAATTTTTCCCTTGAAGAGGAAAGGGTGATGCAGCAAAGTAGAGATAAGTATTTTCCTCAGTTAAGAATCAAGGTATCAATCTAGTAGGAGGCACAAGTAAGTCCCCAATAGATGCACCTGCACAAACTAACGAACACTTGCGCCCAACACGAAAAAATGTTTGTCAATCCTGATACGTCCATTTTGCATCATGATTTCCTACTATTATTTATAATGTTTTTATGCATAATAATGCTTTTTGGAGTAATTCCAATGCCTTTTCTCTCATAATATGCAAGGTTTACACAAAGAGGGAGAATGCCGACAGCTGGAATTCTGGACCTAAAAAAGCTACATAGGAGTTACCTATTCTGCACATCTCCAAATGAATTGAATATTCACGGAGAATTGTTTGGGAATATAAGAAATATTGGAGCAAAGAACTACCGGAGGGAGGCCACCTGGTGAGCACAGTACACCAGGATGCGCCAGGACCCCCAGGCACGCCCTTGTGGGTTGTGCTCAGCCCAGCCCAGCTACGATGCCCATCTTCTGGTATATAAGTCATTTTGACCTAGAAAAATAAGGGAGGACTTTCGAGACGAAGCATCGTCGTCTCGAGATGGAACTTTGGCAGGAGCACTTTTGCCCTCCGGCGAAGTGATTCCGCCGAGGAACTACCCTCCCAGAGGGGGAAATCAAAGCCAACGTCATCACCAACAACCCTCTCATCTTTGGGAGGCCAATGTTCATCAACATCTTCAACATCACCATCTTCTCTCAAGCCCTAGTTCACCTCTTGTGTTCAATCTTTGTGCAGGAACCTCAGATTGGTACCTAATGGTTTACCTATAGAATTCTATTAGGTTTTCTCGGGTACCATCATGGATAATCTTAATATTATTTGATACTTTTCATGTTGGAAACCTTGATCTAGAAAGACTAAACCATGGGATTACTACTTTAACTCCTAAAGTACATGATGCTGATATAATTCAAATATTCAAACCTATGGTTGTTCAGTGTCAGTTATAAAATACTAACTAAAGTTCTAGCCAATGGGTTGGGTTTGATCATCAGTTCTGTTGTCGGTGATACACTTCCTGCATTCGCAAGAGGCAAGTATTAAATGGAAGGGGTGTTGGTGCTTCATGAAATTGTTCATGAATTACACCACACCAAGCAGTGTGGGTTGATATTGAAAATTGATTTTGAAAAAGCTTGTGACATGGTGAATGAAGGAAATATGACCTAGAGGCAATAATAAAGTTATTATTTATTTCCTTATACCATGATGAATGTTTATTATTCATGCTAGAATTGTATTAACCGGAAACGTAATACATGTGTGAATACATAGACAAACATAGTGTCACTAGTATGCCTCTACTTGACTAGCTCATTGATAAAGATCTTCGTAGAATATGTAGGAGCCAATATGAGCATCCAGGTCCCGCTATTGGTTATTGACCGAAAACGTGTCTCGGTCATGTCTACATAGTTCTCAAACCCGTAGGGTCCGCACGCTTAAAGTTTCAACGACGGTTATATTATGAGTTTATGAGTTTTGATGTACCGAAGATTGTTCGGAGTCTCAGATGTGATTACAGACATGACGAGGAGTCTAGAAATGGTCGAGACATGAAGATTGATATATTGGAAGCGTATATTTGGATATCGGAAGTGTTCCGGGTGAAATCGGGATTTTACCAAAGTACCAAGGGGTTACCGGAACCCCCCGAGGGCTTAATGGGCCATAGTGGGCCTTAGTGGAGAAGAGGAGAGGAGGCCAAGGCAGGGCCGCGCGCCCCTCCCCCTAGTCCGAATAGGACAAGGAGAGGGGGGTGGCACCCCCTTTCCTTCCTCTCTCTTCCTCATCTTTCCCCCTTTCTCCTAATCCAACAAGGAAGGGGGGAGTCCTACTCCCGGTGGGAGTAGGACTCCTCATGGCGCGCCTCCTCCTGGCCGGCCACACCTCCCCCTTGCTCCTTTATATACGGGGGCAGGGGGGCACCCTAGACACAACAACAACAAATCATTGATCTCTTAGCCGTGTGCGGTGCCCCCTCCACCATAGTCATCCTCGATAATATTGTAGTGGTGCTTAGGCGAAGCCCTGCGACGGTAGAACATCATCATCATCACCACGCTGTCGTGCTGACGGAACTCTCCCTCGACACTCGGCTGGACCGGAGTTCGAGGGACGTCATCGAGCTGAACGTGTGCTAGAACTCGGAGGTGCCGTGCTTTCGGTGCTTGATCGGTCGGGCCGTGAAGACGTACGACTACACCAACCGCGTTGTTCTAACGCTTCCGCTTTCGGTCTACGAGGGTATGTGGACAACACTCTCCCCTCTTGTTGCTATCCATCACCATGATCTTGCGTGTGTGTAGGATTTTTTTTTGAAATTACTACGTTCCCCAACAGTGGCATCAGAGCCAGGTTTTATGCGTAGATGTTATATGCACGAGTAGAACACAAGTGAGTTGTGGGCGATACAAGTCATACTGCTTACCAGCATGTCATACTTTGGTTCGGCGGTATTGTTGGATGAAGTGGCCCGGACCGACATTACGCGTACGCTTACGCGAGACTGGTTCTACCGATGTGCTTTGCACATTGGTGGCTGGTGGGTGTCAGTTTCTCCAACTTTAGTTGAACCGAGTGTGGCTACGCCCGGTCCTTGAGAAGGTTAAAACAACACTAACTTGACGAACTATCGTTGTGGTTTTGATGCGTAGGTAAGAACGGTTCTTGCTCAGCCCGTAGCAGCCACGTAAAACTTGCAACAACAAAGTAGAGGACGTCTAACTTGTTTTTGCAGGGCATGTTGTGATGTGATATTGTCAAGACGTGATGCTATATTTTATTGTATGAGATGATCATGTTTTGTAACCGAGTTATCGGCAACTAGCAGGAGCCATATGGTTGTCGCTTTATTGTATGCAATGCAATCGCCCTGTAATTGCTTTACTTTATCACTAAGCGGTAGCGATAGTCGTAGAAGCAATAGTTGGCGAGATGACAACAATGTTATGATGGAGATCAAGGTGTCGCGCCGGTGACGATGGTGATCATGATGGTGCTTCGAAGATGAAGATCACAAGCACAAAATGATGATGGCCATATCATATCACTTATATTGATTGCATGTGATGTTTATCCTTTATGCATCTTATTTTGCTTTGATTGACGGTAACATTATAAGATGATCTCTCACTAAATTTCAAGGTAAAAGTGTTCTCCCTGAGTATGCACCGTTGCGAAAGTTCTTTGTGCTGAGACACCACGTGATGATCGGGTGTGATAGGCTCTACATTCAAATACAACGGGTGCAAAACAGTTGCACACGCAGAATACTCAAGTTAAACTTGACGAGCCTAGGATATACAGATATGGCCTCAGAACACTTAGACCGAAAGGTCGAGCGTGAATCATATAGTAGATATGATCAACATAGTGATGTTCACCATTGAAAACTACTCCATCTCACGTGATGATCGGACATGGTTTAGTTGATTTGGATCACGTGATCACTTAGATGATTAGAGGGATGTCTATCTAAGTGGGAGTTCTTAAGTAATATGATTAATTGAACTTAAATTTATCATGAACTTAGTACCTGATAGTATTTTTGCTTGTCTATGGTTGTTGTAGATAGATGGCTCGTGCTGTTGTTCCGTTGAATTTTAATGCGTTCCTTGAGAAAGCTAAGTTGAAAGATGATGGTAGCAATTACACGGACTGGGTCCATAACCTGAGGATTATCCTCATTGCTGCACAGAAGAATTACGTCCTGGAAGCACTGCTGGGTGCCAGGCCTGTTGCAGATGCAACTGGCGACGTTAAGAACGTCTGACAGAGCAAAGCTGATGACTACTCGATAGTTCAGTGTGCCATGCTTTACGGCTTAGAACCGGGACTTCGACGATGTTTTGAACGTCATGGAGCATATGAGATGTTCCAGGAGTTGAAGTTAATATTTCAAGCAAATGCCTGGATTGAGAGATATGAAGTCTCAAATAAGTTCTATAGCTGCAAGATGGAAGAGAATAGTTATGTCAGTGAACATATACTCAAAATGTCTGGGTATAATAATCACTTGATTCAACTAGGAGTTAATCTTCCTGATGATAGTGTCATTGATAGAACTCTTCAATCACTGCCACCAAGCTACAAGAGCTTCGTGATGAACTATAATATGCAAGGGATGGACAAGACTATTCCCGAGCTCTTCGCAATGCTAAAAGTTGCGGAGGTAGAAATCAAAAAGGAGCATCAAGTGTTGATGGTCAATAAGACCACCAGTTTCAAGAAAAAGAGTAAAGGGAAGAAGAAGGGGAACTTCAAGAAGAATGGCAAACAAGTTGTTGCTCAAGAGAAGAAACCCAAATCTGGACCTAAGCCTGAGACTGAGTGCTTCTACTGTAAGTAGACTAGTCACTCGAAGCGGAACTGCCCCAAGTATTTGGCGGATAAGAAGGATGGCAAGGTGAACAAAGGTACATGTGATATACATGTTATTGATGTGTACCTTACTAATGCTCGCAGTAGCACCTGGGTATTTGATACAGGTTCTGTTACTAATATTTGCAACTCAAAACAGGGACTACGAATTAAGCGAAGATTGGCTAAGGACGAGGTGACGATGCGCGTGGGAAATGGTTCCAAAGTCGATGTGATCACGGTCGGCACGCTACCTCTACATATACCTTCGAGATTAGTTTTAGACCTGAATAATTGTTATTTGGTGCCAGCGTTGAGCATGAACATTATATCTGGATCTTGTTTGAAGCGAGACGGCTATTCATTTAAATCAGAGAATAATGGTTGTTCTATTTATATGAGTAATATCTTTTATGGTCATGCACCCTTGAAGAGTGGTCTATTTTTATTAAATCTCGATAGTAGTGATACACATATTCATAATATTGAAGCCAAAAGATGCAGAGTTGATAATGATAGTGCAACTTATTTGTGGCACTGCCATTTGGGTCATATTGGTGTAAAGCGCGTGAAGAAACTCCATACTGATGGACTTCTGGAATCACTTGATTATGAATCACTTGGTACTTGCGAACCGTGCCTCATGCGCAAGATGATTAAAATGTTGTTCTCCGGAACTATGGAGCGAGCAACAGATTTGTTGGAAATCATACATACTGATGTATGTGGTCCAATGAACATTGAGGCTCGCGGCGGGTATCCTTATTTCTCACCTTCACAGATGATTTAAGCAAATATGGGTATATCTACTTAATGAAACATAAATCTGAAACATTTGAAAAGTTCAAAGAATTTCAGAGTGAAGTGGAAAATCATCGTGACAAGAAAATAAAGTTTCTACGATCTGATCGTGGAGGAGAATATTTGAGTTACGAGTTTGGTTTACATTTGAAGCAATGCGGAATAGTTTCGCAACTCACGCCACCCGGAACACCACAACATAATGGTGTGTCCGAATGTCGTAATCGTACTTTACTAGATATGGTGCGATCTATGATGTCTCTTACTGATTTACCGCTATCGTTTTGGGGTTATGCTTTAGAGACGGCCACATTCATGTTAAATAGGGCACCATCAAAATCCGTTGAGACGATGCCTTATGAATTGTGGTTTGGCAAGAAACCAAAGTTGTCGTTTCTTAAAGTTTGGGGCTGCGATGCTTATCTGCAGAAACTTCAACCAGATAAGCTCGAACCCAAATGGGAGAAATGTGTCTTCATAGGATACCCAAAAGAGACTATTGGGTACACCTTCTATCACAGATCTGAAGGCAAGACTTTTGTTGCTAAATTTGGATCCTTTTCTAGATAAGGAGTTTCTCTCGAAAGAAGTGAGTGGGAGGAAAGTAGAACTTGATGAGATAACAGTACCTGCTCGCTTATTGGAAAGTAGTTCATCATAGAAACTGGTTCCTGTGAAAACTACACCAATCAGTGAGGAAGCTAATGATATTGATCATGAAACTTCAGATCAAGTTACTACCGGACCTCGTAGGTCAACCAGCGTAAGATCCGCACCAGAGTGGTACGGTAATCCTATTCTGGAAGTCATGTTACTTGACCATGGCAAACCTACGAACTATGAGGAAGCGATGATGAGCCCAGATTCCGCAAAATGGCTTGAGGCCATGAAATCTGAGATGGGATCCATGTATGAGAACAAAGTATGGACTTTGGTTGACTTGCCCGATGATCGGCAAGCCATCGAAAATAAATGGATCTTCAAGAAGAAGACTGACGCTGATGGTAATGTTACTGTCTACAAAGCTCGACTTGTTGCGAAAGGTTTTTGACAAGTTCAAGGGGTTGACTACGATGAGACTTTCTCACCCGTAGCGATGCTTAGGTCTGTCCGAATCATGTTAGCAATTGCCACATTTTATGATTATGAAATATGGCAAATGGATGTCAAAACTGCATTCCTGAATGGATTTCTAGAAGAAGAGTTGTCTATGATGCAACCAGAAGGTTTTGTCGATCCAAAAGGTGCTAACAAAGTGTGCAAGCTCCAGCGATCCATTTATGGACTGGTGCAAGCCTCTCGGAGTTGGAATAAATGTTTTGATAGTGTGATCAAAGCATATGGTTTTATACAGACTTTTGGAGAAGCCTGTATTTACAAGAAAGTGAGTGGGAGCTCTGTAGCATTTTTGATATTATATGTAGACGACATATTATTGATTGGAAATGATATAGAATTTCTGGATAGCATAAAAGGATACTTGAATAAAAGTTTTTCAATGAAATACCTCGGTGAAGCTGCTTACATATTAGGCATCAAGATCTATAGAGATAGATCAAGACGCTTAATGGGACTTTCACAAAGCACATACCTTGATAAAGTTTTGAAGAAGTTCAAAATGGATCAAGCAAAGAAAGGGTTCTTGCCTGTATTACAAGGTGTGAAGTTGAGTCAGACTCAATGCCCGACCACAGTAGAAGATAGAGAGAAAATGAAAGATGTTCCCTATGCTTCAGCCATAGGCTCTATCATGTATGCAATGCTGTGTACCAGACCTGAGGTACGCTTAGCAATAAGTTTAGCAGGGAGGTACCAAAGTAATCCAGGAGTGGATCACTGGACAGCGGTCAAGAATATCCTGAAATACCTAAAAAGGACTAAGGATATGTTTATCGTTTATGGAGGTGACAGAGAGCTAGTCGTAAATGGTTACGTCGATGCAAGCTTTGACACTGATCTGGATGATTCTAAATCGCAAACCGGATACGTGTTTATATTGAACGGTGGAGCTGTAAGTTGCTGCAGTTCTAAACAATGCATCATGGCGGGATCTACATGCGAAGCAAAGTACATAGCTGCTTCGGAAGCAGCAAATGAAGGAGTCTGGATGAAGGAGTTCATATCCGATCTAGGTGTCATACCTAGTGCATCGGAACCAATGAAGATCTTCTGTGACAATACTGGTGCAACTACCTTGGCAAAGGAATCCAGATTTCACAAGAGGACCAAGCACATCAAGAGACGCTTCAATTCCATCCGGGACCAAGTCCAGGTGGGAGACATAGAGATTTGCAAGATACATACGGATCTGAATATTGCAGACCCGTTGACTAAGCCTCTTCCACGAGCAAAACATGATCAGCACCAAGGCTCCATGGATGTTAGAATCATTACTGTGTAATCTAGATTATTGACTCTAGTGCAAGTGGGAGACTGAAGGAAATATGCCCTAGAGGCAATAATAAAGTTATTATTTATTTCCTTATATCATGATGAATGTTTATTATTCATGCTAGAATTGTATTAACCGGAAACATAATACATGTGTGAATACATAGACAAACATAGTGTCACTAGTATGCCTCTACTTGACTAGCTCGTTGATCAAAGATGGTTATGTTTCCTGACCATAGACATGAGTTGTCATTTGATTAACGGGATCACATCATTAGAAGAATGATGTGATTGATTTGACCCATTCCGTTAGCTTAGCACTTGATCGTTTAGTATGTTGCTATTCCTTTCTTCTTCATGACTTATACATGTTCCTACAACTATGAGATTATGCAACTCCCGTTTACCGGAGGAACACTTTGTGTGCTACCAAACGTAACAACATAACTGGGTGATTATAAAGGAGCTCTACAGGTGTCTCCAAAGGTACATGTTGAGTTGGCGTATTTCGAGATTAGGTTTTGTCACTCCGATTGTCGGGGAGGTATCTCTGGGCCCTCTCGGTAATGCACATCACTATAAGCCTTGCAAGCAATGTAGCTAATGAGTTAGTTACGGGATGATGCATTACATAACGAGTAAAGAGACTTGCCGGTAACGAGATTGAACTAGGTATTGAGATACCGACGATCGAATCTCGGGCAAGTAACATACCGATGACAAAGGGAACAATGTATGTTGTTATGTGGTTTGACCGATAAAGATCTTCGTAGAATATGTAGGAGCCAATATGAGCATCCAGGTTCCGCTATTGGTTATTGACCGGAAACGTGTCTCGGTCATGTCTACATAGTTCTCGAACCCGTAGGGTCTGCACGCTTAAAGTTTCAATGACGGTTATATTATGAGTTTATGAGTTTTGATGTACCAAAGATTGTTCGGAGTCCCAGATGTGATCACGGACATGACGAGGAGTCTCGAAATGGTCGAGACATGAAGATTGATATATTGGAAGCATATATTTGGACATCAGAAGTGTTCCGGGTGAAATCGGGATTTTACCGGAGTACCGAGGGGTTACCGGAACCTCCCGGGGGCTTAATGGGCCATAGTGGGCCTTAGTGGAGAAGAGGAGAGGAGGCCAGGGCAGGGCCGCGCGCCTCTCCTCCCCTAGTCCGAATAGGACAAGGAGAGGGGGCGGCTCCTAATCCAACAAGGAAGGGAGGGAGTAGGCCTCCTCCTGGCCGGCCGCACCTTCCCCCCTTGCTCCTTTATACACGGGGGCAGGGGGCATCCTAGACACAACAACAACATATCATTGATCTCTTAGCTATGTGTTGTGCCCCCTCCACCATAGTCCTCCTTGATAATATTGTAGCGGTGCTTAGGCGAAGCCCTGCGACGGTAGAACATCATCATCGTCACCACGCCGTCGTGCTGACGGAACTCCCCCTCGACACTCGGCTAGATCGGAGTTCGAGGGACGTCATCGAGCTGAACGTGTGCTAGAACTCAGAGGTGTCGTGCTTTCGGTGCTTGATCGGTCGGGTCGTGAAGACGTACGACTACATCAACCGTGTTGTTCCAACGCTTCCGCTTTCGGTCTACGAGGGTACGTGGACAACACTCTCCCCTCTCGTTGATATGCATCACCATGATCTTGCGTGTGCGTAGGAATTTTTTTGAAATTACTACGTTCCCCAACAGTGAAGTGCCTTTTTCTATGCGAAATGATGTAGAAGAAGGGTTTTGGAGATATTTGGGTGATGAAAACTGTGAGGGGCAGTAGGGCAGCCATAAAGGTCAATGACCAAGTTGGACCATATTTCCCCAGTCGCAAAGGAGTCAGACAGGGTGACCCTCTTTCCCCTTTGTTATTTGACATAGTAGTTGATGCACTTGCTACGATGATCAAGCAAGCTCAACAATAAGGGTTGATAGGTGGACTTGCCTCACATCTAGTTGATGGTGTATTAGCCCCACTACAATATGCAAATGACACCATCTTGTTGATGAACAATGACCTTCTTGAGGCTAGAAAGCTGAAATACATTCTACGTATTTTTAGCAAATATCCAAGCTCAAGATAAACCTTCATAAGAGTGATGTTTTCTTTCTTGGGAAATGCAATTGACAATGAACAAAGTTACAAAGATACCTTCACTTGCAATGTTGACACTTCTCCATTAAATTATTTAGGGCTCCCAGTCAGTGACAAAAAGGTTGAGTAAATTCTCAGTGGGGCTTTGTTGAAGAGAAGATTGGAAAAAAGATGGCAGGATGGATATGGAATATACTATCTAATGGAGATAGAGCGGCCTTCACAAATGCATGCTTGAGCAACATCCCTCTATACATGCTCTCTTTCCTAGAAGCTCCTAAAGGTTCTCTGAAAAAGATGAACACGAGTAGAGCTAAAATGGTATGGCAAGAGAGCAGAGACAAAACGAAATAGCACTTAGTCAATTGGCTTGCTATCAAAGATTGTGGAGGCTTGTGAGTGTTGGGTCTTTAAGCTATGGACTAGAGTATGATAGTTAAGTGGCTATGGAAATTGGAAAATTATGAGGGGATGTGGCAATCTTTGCTTAGCGGGAAATATTTGAAGGATAAAACTTGTCAAGCCTGACTGATGGGATTGGTGGTTCCCATTTTTGGCAAGGCTTGATGAAGTTTAATCCACTTTTTCCAGAAGAATGCTAAGAGACTGGTCTGACAACTTTATTTTGGGAAGGCATCTGGGTTGGCAAAAAAATCTCTTGGAAATAAATACCCAAGATTGTACTCAATTTACTTTACCAAGAAAGTTATTCTCCGCTTTGTGAAATATAGAGTATGTGATTGTTTGGAATTCAGAAGTACTCGGGAGAAACTTCTTTGCAATGGGGAGAGATGAAGGAGCTTGTGGATAAAATCTGGCTTACAGATGATAAGGATGGAGTTAAATGGAAGATTGGAGCCAATAAAACACTTAGTGTGAAAAGGTTGTACCTCCAAATCAAAGTTGTTGGGCTGCTTGGATATAGAAAGATTTGGAAAATCAAAATGCTTTTGAAAATAGAAATTTTATTATGGCTAATGATTAGGAACAATATATTCACCAAACACAACCTGCTTAAAAGGGTTTGGAATGGCATTGAGCAGTGCTACTTTTTGTGATCAACCTGGAACTATGAAGCAGTTGCTATTCGACTGTAGCCTTAGCAAGTTCATATGGAGAGTTACTCGTCCTGCCTTTAACCTAGCTAGGCGACCTGATGGTGTTCATGAACTTATTGATGACTGGCTAGATCAGTTCCCTCCTAGCCAATGCAGGATGGCTATCATGGGAGTGACTGGTTTGTGCTAGACAATTTGGACGACTAGAAACGTTGCTTGTTTTGAAAAGAAATGCCTCATGATCCTGCAATAGTCATCTTCGGTTTATGTCATCATATCATCAAATGAAAAATCTTACAGACAAGCTAAGGGGCAGGAACCGTTGAGCTTGGAATGGAGAAGATAAAAAATGGTGGTGCAAGAGATCTACAGCAGAACACATATGGGGCTCCTACCGTCCCCAGAATTATGAGTGACCGATGTTCTTATGATAACCATGTCGCTTCCATTCCTCTCTATTACCATTTAATGCCCCCCCCCCCTTCCTTGTCTGGCCTGTATGAACCTTTCTAGTGTAACTATAGTTGTGAGTTTGATATTGTAATGTTATGTTTAATAGTTTGTGTGTTGTGGATCTATGCTCATGATCCTTTCGTGGTCACCTGCAGCCATAGGTGGCCAACGGGCCGACTCGGGCACGGCACAGGCTGGCACAGGATGCAGAGCCCAATTTATAAGCATGTTGTGTCGTGCTGGCACATGGACCTGGCCCTCGGGGACGGGCACTGACACATTAACTAAATGGTCTGGCACGACACAACTCATGTGCCGGGTGGCCCAATGCTTTTAGGCCTTTTGGGTTGTTTTGCGCCATTTTTTGGCCTTTTGAAGCAGTTAAATCATATTAAAAATTAAAAATAAATGGGTCGTATTGTGTCGGCATGTGAGTCTGCCCATGGCGGACGAGCACGACACACAGTGTGCCACAGGCCAAGCACGACCCATTTAGTCGCGTGTCGGACACGCATGCTCGTGGGCTAGCTCTGCCTGCAATATGTGAGTCGCATGAGGTAGTAACCCTCCAGACTGGTGCTGGTGGTGATACGGTTTACTTTCTTAGTTTGGTTTTATTTGTTTTGTAAAGCAAAAATGGTGATTTCGTTAATAGAAATCGACGAGAAGGCTCGTTGTCAAAAGGAAAAAGTTGGTCTCGCCCATCCAAAAGTGTCTTTCTGCTCCCGAGCTCAAATGAACTCGATGAACAGTAAAATAAAAAACTAATATTTTTTGGGGAGAAACATTGATAAAAGTTCTAACTGCTTGCAAAAAATCGTCATGGAATCACATTCCTGTAAGGCATGATAAAAACAAATTCAGTGCTCCAAAATGCTTTTGGAAGTAGCATTTTCATAGTATCGATTTTTTTTTGCCACGCCTTCTAGGAATGTGATTTCATGACAAATTTTTGCAAGTATTTAAAAACTTCTGTCAATGTTTCTTCCAAAAAAATTGGAATTTTTTAAACTTTTTTTATTTTGTTTTGATTTTACTGTTCACCCGAGCTCATTTGAGCTCGGGTGCAGAAACTCTGCGTCCTTGCCCATCGACCTATCTGCCTCGTGCTCCCTTACATCATCTTTCTTTCATATTATTTGTCCACTGACCTCTCAAAAAACTTATTTTAATATATCTACCCAATGACCCTTCAGAAAGCTTAATTTGTCCACTGACCTCTCAAAAAACTTATTTTTATATATGATCCTCTATATATACGCTAAATCGTTTGACTACACTCATACACGTAGCGTAGCCAAATCGTTTGACTATAATAAGTGTACGACTTGCTCCAAATGACTTGACTACGCTCACGTGCTCAGACAGTAAATTACTCGTAGTCGCACCAAACCCTTCGACTACACTCATAAAGTTGATATAGCCAAACGCTCTAGTAACACCATGGGTATGATTGTAATAAAGCGGTTTGTCGTATTATAATGAGGCATATTCATAAATAAGTTTTTTGAGAGGTAGTCGGATGGATTTTTTTTTCAGAAGGGTCATTTAGTATAAATAAACATTTTTTTAACTCGAAGTTGGCCACATACACAAGTATACACCGCATACAACCACCCTGTGAACACGCGCACACCTATCCATATGACCACTTCGAGAGATGAAGTCATCATAGGCGCCTTGAAGTTGACGGAAATATCTTCTCCCACTGAACGAATATCGCTGAAAAATCTGAAATAAATCAAAAAAAATTGTGAACATCAATGTTAAATTTAGGATTTGAAACCATTGTCCTCTAAGAGCATCTCCAGCCGTTGGCAGCCACAAGAACACCACCGAACCAAAAAAGTTGGTGTCTTGGGGGTCATCCGGCGAAATTTGGCGAAATAAAGAGGGTATCTTTTCAGTCACACCTCACCCCAAGCAAAAATTTGTGAGAAGAATGATTAAGTGGGCCAAAAAAAGGACATGTGGTGAGACACGATTCGCCGAAACTTCCGCCGGCGCCCCAAGAGCCCCCCAGCGCACCGGATTTCGTCTGGGTTTGCCGGCGCTATTTTGACGTCTTGGAGGGTGTTGGGGGCGTGGCTGAGCCGTTTTTTGGCGAAAAGCGCCGTTCGAGCCTAAAACCGAGCCTAAAAAGGCGTCGGAGGCGACTGGAGATGCTCTAACGTTTGTAACATCTTTCTTTCTACAGGATTCTCTTTTGTTTGTGTATTTGTCAGCGGCCGCAAAGCTGTGCATCGCACAGAGTCTGCTCCTTTGACGGTCATACCATACCTTTTTTTCTTTCTTTTTTCGCCGAAGGCGGCACCATACCCGGAGTAGCCACGTAGCACATCACCCGAACTAGGAAGCACCGCGTCCATCCTTTCACCCTGATGGACATGTGCAACAGGGATGCCGCAATGTTCTCTCTAGTCTACCAAATGAAAGCCACTTTCATTAGCCATCAAAACAAACTCCTCCAAAAAGATACCGTAGCTAAACATCGAGCCAGTTTACGAAAATGTCGAACTAAAGGTAATGTAGAACTTACTTTAGCTAATTCTCTATACTTTGCAGATTTTATTGGCAACCAAACAGCTGAAATCGAAACTGGTCTCGGGACAAATGGAGGAAGAAAAACCCGGTCCATGCGCGACAGAAGCCGCGGCACCCGTACGGAGGCGACGCTTCCAGCAGGTCGACTGTGGACGAGGTCCACAAACCCCGGGGTCCCGATTCCCAGTATATGCTCTCGTCTCGTGGGTGGTGCGAGGGAATCCGGTGCGGCTCGGCCCCCCAACCGCGGCTTCCATCCCACTCTTGCTTCCACTAAAGCGTTATCCCCCGCGTGGCCGCCTCCCAGCCGTCCACCCGGCGATCCGACGGCCACGGAAGCCCGAGCGACCGGCCCCGGACGCCCGCCAGGCCCACGGCGCTTTCCCCCCGTATATCTTTCGCGTCGCCAGAAAGGAAGGCCACGCCTCAAAGTTAATATCGCGGCATCGGGTCCTGCGCTGCGCGCTTGCTGCTGCTCCCTCGCCCTCGCCTCCGCTGCCGTCGCGCCAGATCAACCCCGCCGGTGAGGGATCCCTCTCCCTCCCCCTCCCCTCTCCTCCCTTCCCTGCCGTCGGTTCCGTTTCGGGTGGCCGGACCGGTTGCTTCGCCGCCCGTTCGACGGGGCGGCGGCGCTGGTTTGTTGAGGCGTGGCGCTGTGCCACTGTACTGTACGAGTGAGCGCATTTCCTGGTTCCTGTCGCTTGCAGTCCGTTCTTCTGCTGCTTATTTTTTCTCCGGTTACGGCCTCCCTGGTTCGGTGGTTTAGGTGGGATCCTTCTGCTCTGATTCGTCTGAGGGATGGTGGTGCGTTTCGCGATCGGTCGATTGTGGTATGGCTCGTGGCCTCTTTCTCGTCTGCTGCTTCCCTTTTTGCTCCGCAGGGTAAAATTCCCCCCTCTGTTCACCTGCTCCTCCATCTCTCCCTGTGTACGTTCCTGTGCATTTCGGTGGTCTTGAACGGCCTTTCCACCGCGATTCAAGTGCTCAAATCTCCCCTGAGTTTCGAATAGGACGAAGACGACGACGAGAACTCGGCGGCGCTTTTTTTTCGATTTTTGTCCGTTCTCTGGATTTAGTCCGATCTGTTTCGCGGCTGCAGAGGCGCGGATATTTTCCTCCTTCCGTGGTGTTCCTTCTCGTCCTTTTTGAGCAACTTCTCTTTCCTCTAGTTTGCCAAACTTGTAGCAGCATGCGTCGCTGCTCTCCAAATCTGTTCGTTGCGGTTGCGGCGGCTGTTTCCCCTCTTAGATAATGTTCTTTTTTACCCGCATTTGTGCTTTGTCTCGCCTATGCTCCTGGATGATTCTGTTACTATTTCTAGAGAGCACGAGTTGGACCATGCGGCAGTTGTTCTTCAAGGGGAGGCTCTTAATCTTGTCTGATGTTCAGTTAGGAGTACTATTTAGGACGTGATGTCATCTTCCGATTTACTTTATTTTGCTTCTGAAGATCATGCTAGCTTTGACTAGTACACTGCAGTCCTGTCCAGTCCTCGCATAAATTATTAGCCTAGGTCCTGTCTATCTGTTAAATTAGTGTTACTTGTTAATATTGTTTACTGATAGTATATTGCTGCTATTCTTTGGAAGTTACTTGTTAGAAGGGCTGTGCACTTTACATTTAGCCTTTTGCGTGTGGACGTGTGGCGTTGTCGACTGGGGACTTTTTCTGGCTTTTCAAATGCCAATGAAGTTGCTTAGATCTGTCTTTCTTTGCGGCCATTTTCAGTCTGCTAGTATATTATGTGGTCAATTATCAGGCAATGTAGAGCCCAGTTCAGGGAACATGGAAACTGTGTATCCTTGGATGCAACTGCGCTGTGTTTAGGGGTAGTTGCCAACACAAAGGGTTATTGGGATGGACAAAGTTGAATTACTTGTGATATATGTGTCAGTATTGATGTGGAAAGAGCTACGTGGTCAGGATTAGGCAACTCATGCAAAAACATGAGAATACAGGGTCAGGTTTTCCGTTTTCCATTTTTGCATAGTCCATACATAGCTTTCACCACCCAACATTCAGTAGAGCATTATTTAGGTTAATATGTTGAGTTATTTAGGACGTGATGCCATCTTCAGATTTTATTTTATTTTGTTTCGATTCCTAAGATCATGCTAACTTTGACTAACGTACTACAGTCCTGTGCTGGCATAGATTATTAGCCTATTCTAACTGCAGCTCGTGCCTATCTGTTAAATTAATGTTAGTTGTTACTAGTATTGTTTACTGATGTCTTGCTAGTGTTCTTTTCTAAGTTATTTATGAGAAGGGGTGTGCACCTTACATTTGCCTTTTGCGTGTGGCCTTGGAGTTACCCCGCCTAACTGTGGTCCTCTGGCCTTTCAGTTTGTTCAATGCCAACTAAGTTGCTTAGATCTGTCTTTCTTTGTGACAATTATCTGTTTGCATGTGAATGATTTTCACTGACAGGAGAACACTGATGCGAGTATTCAATTGGTTCTCCGGGTTATGGATGTTGTAGTAGTCATTTGGATTGGATAAGTGCATAATTTGTCTGCTATTATGTGGTATGGTCAGTTATCTGGCAATAGAGACCAGAGTATTAGTATACATATTCAGGAAACAAGGAAATTGTGTATTCTTGAATACAACTGCGTTGTGTTTAGGGGAAGTTGCCAACACGAGGTTTCTTGGGATGGGCAAAGTTGAATCTACCTGTATTGTCGACAGTTTCTGTGCTTATGTAGGTGTCAGTATTGCTGTCGAAAGATTAGGCAACTCATGCAAAAACATGAGAATACAGGGTTAGGTTTTCCGTTTTGCATAGTCCATACATTGGAGATTTCTTCTTGATGGTCAAGCACCAGGTTGAAATTTATTTGCCCATTACATAGCTTTCACTACCCAACATGTAGTAGAGCATTATTCAGATTAATATGCGGAGGATGACATTGTTAGCTTCGAAATGTTTATAATTTAGTTTGTTGCATGAAATTTTGAAGTTCTGTAATGTTTTCTCACCCTATGTTTGGAGCCTCTCTTAACTTGTCTTTCAAGTATTTACATTTGCTTGTTAGTGTCCTTGATATAGAGAATCTAGTTACTTACCGATGATATTTTCTAATTATACAGCCATGTCTGGAGAAGCTGATGGGAAGACCTACCAGGTATCAAGGATGCCCCCTGCTGCTCTCAATGAGCGCATCCTTTCTTCCATGTCTCAAAAGCACGTTGCTGCTCACCCATGGCATGACCTGGAGATAGGTATTGTGCACCCTCAGTTGAACAATGTTAAGATAGTTTTGCTAAAAATTTGTACTGTGCTGCAAGTGTTTCTGTTTAATATCTTACTAGTTGCTATATTTTCTTTGAAAGTGCAGGTCCAGGAGCCCCTGCAGTTTTCAACTGTGTAAGTTTAACGAACTTGCAAAATGGATCTGTTTATCATAAAGAGATTCATTGTTCCTGACCCTGCTTCACCTTAATTGTTATTTGAACAAAAAGATCACAATAAACTTTTGGTAAAAGTTCTATCTTGGTCGGAGTGGGGATAGCATTTCTCTTCTGCATGTCTATGGAGTTTTGCAAAACCCAAACACCTCAGAGATAGATATAGATCTTTTAAATAGTTTAGCTTTAGTCGATGTTCTGATCAACTTGATTGATATCAAATTGGAGCTTTACCTTCATGCTTGCATTTAGTTTCAAATTTCGTCATAGGGACTGAAATTGATCTACTTGGTTTTGAAGTCTTGAAATCCTCCTTTTGAAACTTCCATACTTGTATTAATTCCATAAAAAAATGGGGTCAGGTTTATTGAGACTTTTTGGGCCATTCTAGAGTTTGCAGTTCCTGCTACCAGTTTGGCTTTCACATGATATATACTAGCTCAGGCGTGTCTCAAGTTATTGTACTAAGCCATTGTTATATGCATTAATCTTACTTTGTGTGACCAGCTAAGACAAGATGTTCTATTCTGGATTTCCTTTTTATTTTCCTGTCTTTATCTGCTGTTTTATTAAGTTATGTGCAGTTACACAGACTTGTTTCTTTTTCCTTTCATTTCCAGGTGGTTGAGATTCCTAGAGGCAGCAAGGTTAAGTATGAGTTGGACAAAGCAACTGGTCTTATCAAGGTCAGCTTGCCGTACATCGTTTTGCCTTTGTGTGCATCATGTTACTTAACTCCCTGTTGAATCCTAAAGGGTGTCATTAGAATCCAGCTGTTATGCTCAGAATGTAAAAGGGAGATTAAAGACACTATCTATTAACACTGCATGTACAAATTGAGGAGTTCTGTTAATACTGACAAAAGGACATGCCTTAATAATGTGCCACTAACTGTAGGTTAGTCAGTAATGTGCCACACATGAATGTGGAGCACTTGCATAGTTGCATCTTACACTACTTTTATTCTACATTGATAAAAGAAAACTTGAACGTTTTGTTTATTCCAGGTTGATCGTGTTCTGTACTCCTCAGTTGTGTACCCACACAATTATGGCTTCATTCCACGCACACTCTGCGAGGATAATGACCCGATGGACGTCCTTGTCCTGATGCAGGTATCGAATGGATGCGGTGCTTAATTATTTGTACATTATATAAGCTCTGTCCTAACATCACTGCTCTTTCTCCTGGACAGGAACAAGTTGTTCCTGGTTGCTTCCTGCGTGCCCGTGCTATTGGGCTTATGCCTATGATTGATCAGGTTAGATTTCACCATCACTTGTTTAAATTGAAGATGCTTTATTTCATGTCAGCATGGACAAGAAATTATTTGCTTGTATATTCCACTGCACAGTTTTAAGATTGCTTGATGCATGAGCTCAGAAAGGCAGCAAAAACAAAGGGTGAAGAATTAGAGTACCACTTAAAAAGTGGGTTCTATCTGACTGCTGAGTTCTTACATTAGTTAATCATTTGATGTCACTAGGGTGAGAAAGATGACAAGATCATAGCTGTCTGTGCTGATGATCCTG
Source organism: Triticum aestivum (assembly GCF_018294505.1). Classification (NCBI taxonomy): domain Eukaryota; kingdom Viridiplantae; phylum Streptophyta; class Magnoliopsida; order Poales; family Poaceae; genus Triticum; species Triticum aestivum. The sequence goes on along the minus strand of NC_057810.1, from coordinate 545,688,500 downwards.
AGTACCGTCACTTCAGAGACATCAGTGAACTTCCCCCGCATCGCCTACAGGAGATCCGTCGCTTCTTTGAAGACTGTACATTCCTCAACTATGATCAATTTCACTTTCCGTTCCAAAATTGTATGTGCCAGATCATGAACTGAACTAACTGGATTCTGACCATTGAACTTGTGTTGTGTTTGACAGACAAGAAGAATGAAAACAAGGAGGTTGCAGTGAATGATTTCCTCCCAGCAGAAGATGCCATCAACGCAATCAAGTACTCAATGTGAGTTTTGCTGCTTCATACTTGTACTAAATTTGTTTACTCTACTAGCATATGGTCTCTATACTGCCTTACTGTTATTTTCTTTTCTTTTCTTTTTTTGCGGGTGGCTTACTGTTAACTGAACTGTTTCTTTCTTGCGCTGAACCGCTTAAAATGCTATACGGCAGGGACCTCTACGGTTCGTACATCATGGAGGGCTTAAGGAAGTGATCTCCAGCTGGTGGACTGCAGATGCTACGCGATCCGCCCTACGGCTTATTAATAGTACGGCAGACATTTATGTTGACATGATGATCGAAAACCATCAGTCTGTCGGGGATCTATATATACCTTCTGTCCATGCTGAGCCAAGCATGGGTACATTTTCCTTCCGTATATGCCATGTCAGGTCCAAGTATTTGACCTCTTGCTGGAACCTTTTTTGTCAAACCGTCTCTTAACAGAGCGGCTGCTTAATAGGAAATCAGCGTTACGTGAAGGCGCGTATGCGTGCCTCCAGTCCGTTTAACCGTGTGATATCTTGATGTTGTGTGGTATCCGCTGGTTTCGCTTTCCCTTGGGTTTTTTTTTCCCCATTAATTAGTTTTCTGTGAACGTCCTCAGCTGTTGTCACGATCATGGAATCCTGTGTAGTCTTTGTCACAGGAGTTCAGAGCTGTTGGAACTTTTTCAAGGAACGTCCTCAACTGGTGTCACATCTTCAGTTTTCTCTCTCTATTCATCTCAGCCACATCCCTTTGCATCACGCCATCGCATTGCTAGTTTCTTTCACGTTTAGCGTCTCTGGATGATCCGAATATCCAATTCTGCGTTTGGGCTCATCTGCACCTCATGAACAGTAAATTCAAAAATAATAAAATTCTGAATTTTTTTGTGGAGAAAGATGACTTAGTGTGTGAGGTGCGTGTCAAACTTTAAAGCATTTGGAAATCAGGTCCAGACAATGCACAAACAGTAAACTTTTCACAGACCTCAAATTTATCTTTTTTTACTGAGAGCTACTCGGACATCCAAATGCTCTAAATTTTGGCATGGAGACCACGGTGAGGCCAACTCCATCGCGCGACCCTATCCTGTCCGGCCCGGTCCGTTTGGGGTAAAAGGGACAAAGGAGGCGGCCCAGCGCGCGGGCGCAAACAGACTTTTGTCCGTTTTGTGTCCGCTTTCGACCCATCCGCGGCCCAAGTTTGCGCCGCTTTTGGGGTGAAACGGACACCACGCGGACGCGCGGGTCGTCTGCGCGTGTCCTCCCCTGGCCCGCCCGTCGGTGGCACAGGACGGGCCTTTTTCTATCCGCCCCCTCCTCCCTCCGGCCGCATCCACTCCACTCTTCCACACTCTTCCCCTCTCTCCCCCTCGCCGCCGCCGGCCGCCCGCTGCCATTGCAGCCGTGCACCTCGGACGCGCGCTTGCCCAGCCCCTTCCTCTTGTCGCTGCCGAGCTACCCAAGCACGGCCACCTTGTTTGCGCATCCGCCGACCGGATTTGGGGCGGATCCGGTCGGTCTTGAGCTCGCCCGGCTGTGGGAGGCCGGGCCGCGCCATGGACTGGCCGGGCACCTTGCCGGAAGGCCCTGGCAGGGCCGCAAGGCCACATGCAGGCAGTGGCTCGTCCTCTAGCCGCTCGGATCTGCACCGTCGGTGGTCCGCCGACAGATACGCGAATGGCGGCCGGCCGGGCTCGTAGCTTGCCCAAAAGCTCGTCGGCGTGCCGTTGCCCCTCATCAAGTGCGACCACTGCCCAAGGGTGGTCGTGCGCCGCGTGTCTACAACGCCGGAGCATCCCGGATGGGTGTTCATCAAGTGCTTAAAGAAGGGTGTTCATCCCGGATACTATGTGCGAAGAAGCAACAAGGCACGATACTACGTGTGAGGAAGCAACGTCGACTTCTGGCTTGAAGAAGAAAGGAGGGGGCAACGTCGTGCCTCCTCCACAGATCAACAATGAGTGCATCGAGAAGGCGCTAACCCAACTCAAGGGAGCAGTTATGGAAGTTGGGTATCTTCTCAAATGTATTCTTGTGGTTCTTGTTTTCTTTGGCCTTATTTTACTAGTCAAAATGTGATGATGTATTGTCATGTACCGAAAATGAATGATAAAAAAAGTTTAAGGACTTGCAAAGAAATATACGCGGACAGGATGGGGCAAATGGATGCGGCCGCGCGCTGGGCGCACGGCCACCGCATCCCAGGACAGGCCCGGACACGACCCCAAACCCCTACCCAAACGGACAGAATCCGGACAAAACGGACGTCCGTTTGGGGTCGCGCGGTGGAGTTGGCCTGACGCACTTCGTCATCTTTCTCCACAAAAAAGTTAGAATTTTTTGAATTTTTATACTATTTTAAAACATTTTTGTAGTCACTCCCGGAGATGAGCCCGGGAGCCAAAACGCCTCACTCCTGGATGGTCTTTTTTTTATGTTAAATCTCTCTAGTCTCTGCTAAGTAAATAGGTAATTTTTCTACTAATTTAATCCATAAGTAGATAACTAGCATGGCATTGACAGAACTAACAACATACTGGTACTGGTCTAAACAAGCACGTACTACGCAAACACTAGACAAATCTACACATGATGCTAGCACTGCTAATACAGAAATTATCAGGAGAGGGATAAATGCGTTATACCCTCCAATAGGCCATGCAGAAGCCGCCGCGGCGGTGGCAGCAGCAGCAGCGTCCTCGGTGGCCTTCTTGTCGGCCTCGGTCTTCTCGGCGGTGGCACGTTCGGCGTCGCTGGACATGGTGATGATGGAGACGACGCGGACGTAGAGGAAGTAGTGGATCAGAGGCGAGCAGTCGCGTAGTCGCTTCCCAAAAACCTATTCGTCTTTCTCCCGTACAGGAACCAGAGAGACGGGGTTTCGGAGACCTGTTCTCCCGTCGACCGTGTACGCGGCAGACAGGATGGAGTCACCGGCGGCAGCAGCAGCAAAGGAACGACGGGGGGTGGTTCGCGTGGAGCAGATGTGATCTGATCGTGGCGGCTAGGGTTAGGGGACACCACACACTTATATAGACACAGCCGTGTGGAGAGACGTGGGCTCGACCCACGTCCGAGTCCGTGACAGCCCACGATCCGACGTCTCAGATCGTGGCCCTACTGTCAGAAACTCTCCGTTAGTGACTGGCAAAAATAAGCGCATAGGTGTGAGCTCGGCTCAGCTCATTCCCGCAACCCGCGTCGCGTCGCGTCGCGTCGCGACGAGGCGTGGCAAGGTGGGCGGCGGTGGAGGAGCGCGCGAGGGCCTCTTCTCTTCTCAAGCTCCAATAGCATGTAGAAGAGCCACCCTTATAAGGAGGTCCAACTCCTCTTCCACTTCCGGGGTGGGACTAAACTTCCCACCTCTATCTAGTGCCAATAACCCACATGGGCCCTTAGAAATATTTCTGAAATTGCTATATGGGCTTAAGGCCCATCTCAAATTTCAGCAATCCCCCACCAGATCTCGAGGGCCCATTGTGTCCTCTGTTCCAATTGTTGTTTTGATATACTAGTGTTTCAGTGAAGACCTATAAAGGTTGAGCTTCACCTAGAGCAAGTAGCTACACTCCTTCACAACTGAACAATGGACTATGCTTGAATTGTCAGTTTGGCGTAAAGAAGCTTCACCACATGTCTTACTAGTACTAGGCTGCCGAAGGCTGACCCCTCGGGTGGAGCATATAAGTCACACTCCTGGCCTATTCATGAGCTTGCTAGAGATCACCCCAATCTCATAGACTGTGACCAGCAGTCAGGCTCATATAGGTGTGTTCCTTCAAAGATCGCTCTGTAGGATAGCATCTTGCTTACATAAGCCTTGGAACACATTAAGACAATAGTCATCCTACCATACATTATTGAGAGTATTGCATCTCCAACGGAGTGGGTTAGAATAGTTACTCTCCTCAGTTCACCACTGGCTTGTTTTCCGAGGTCCTACTTCACGGAATCTCCGATCACATAGGTTGGGTTACCACCATGGCAACTCATGTGGGTCTCATACCCATCTCCCTTGATGCACTATCTATCACTACACGTGATAGCCCTTTCGTAAAGGGGCCTGCCAGATTCTTAGCCGTATGGACATAGTCCAGCGCTATCACTCCGGAGTTTCTTTATTTTCTGTCATCTTTTAATCTCATTCTTATGTGTTTGTTGGACTTCATGTTGTCCTTTGAACTCTTCACCTTGGTGATGATGTTGGAAATATGCCCTAGAAGCAATAATAAAAGGATTATTATTATATTTCCTTGTTCATGATAATTGTCTTTTATTCATGCTATAATTGTATTATCCGGAAATCGTAATACACGTGTGAATACATAGACCACAATATGTCCCTAGTGAGCCTCTAGTTGACTAGCTCGTTGATCAACAGATAGTCATGGTTTCCTGACTATGGACATTGGATGTCATTGATAACGGGATCACATCATTAGGAGAATGATGTGATGGACAAGACCCAATCCTAAGCATAGCACAAGATCGTGTAGTTCATTTTGCTAGAGCTTTTCCAATGTCAAGTATCCTTTCCTTAGACCATGAGATCGTGTAACTCCCGGATACCATAGGAGTGCTTTGGGTGTACCAAACGTCACAACGTAACTGGGTGACTATAAAGGTGCACTACAGGTATCTCCGAAAGTATCTGTTGGGTTGACACGGATCGAGACTAGGATTTGCCACTCTGTATGACGGAGAGGTATCTCTGGGCCCACTCGGTATTGCATCATCATAATGAGCTCAAAGTGACCAAGTGTCTGGTCACGGGATCATGCATTACGGTATGAGTAAAGTGACTTGCCGGTAACGAGATTGAACGAGGTATTGGGATACCGACGATCGAATCTCGGGCAAGTAACATACCGATTGACAAAGGGAATTGTATACGGGGTTGCTTAAATCCTCGACATCATGGTTCATCCGATGAGATCATCGAGGAGCATGTGGGAGCCAACATGGGTATCTAGATCCCGCTGTTGGTTATTGACCGGAGAGCCATCTCGGTCATGTCTACATGTCTCCCGAACCCGTAGGGTCTACACACTTAAGGTTCGGTGACACTAGGGTTGTAGAGATATGAGTATGCAGCAAACTGAAAGTTGTTCGGAGTCCCGGATGAGATCCCGGACGTCACGAGGAGTTCCGGAATGTTCTGGAGGTAAAGAATTATATATAGGAAGTGCAGTTTCGGCCATTGGGAGAGTTTCGGGGGTCACCGGTATTGTACCGGGACCACCGGAAGGGTCCCGGGGGTCCACCGGGTGGGGCCACCTATCCCGGAGGGCCCCGTGGGCTGAAGTGGGGAGGGGACCAGCCCCTGGTGGGCTGGTGCACCCCCCCTTGGGCCCCCCCTGCGCCTAGGGTTGGAAACCTTAGGGTGGGGGGAGGGCGCCTCCACTTGCCTTGGGGGGCCCTCCACCCCCCTGGCCGCCGCCCCCCCCTTGGGAGATCCCATCTCCAGGGTCGGCGCCCCCCCCCCCAGGAGGCCTATATAAAGGGAGAGAGGGAGGGCAGCCGCACCCTGAAGTCTTAGCGCCTCCCTCTCCCCTGCTACACCTCTTCCTCTCGCAGAAGCTCAGCGAAGCTCTGCCGGAACCCTGCTGCATCCACCACCACGCCATTGTGCTGCTGGATCTTCATCAACCTCTCCTTCCCCCTTGCTGGATCAAGAAGGAGGAGACGTCACGCTGACCGTATGTGTGTTGTACGCGGAGGTGTCGTCCGTTCGGCGCTAGGATCTCCGGTGATTTGGATCACGACGAGTACAACTCCATCAACCCCGTTCTCTTGAACGCTTCCGCTCGCGATCTACAAGGGTATGTAGATGCACTCCCCTCTCTTGTTGCTAGATGAACTCATAGATTGATCTTGGTGAATGTAGGAAAAAATTTATTTTATGCAACGTTCCCCAACAGTGGCATCATGAGCTAGGTCTATGTGTAGTTCTCTATTGCACGAGTAGAACATAAATCTGTTGTGGGCGTAGATGTTGTCAACTTTCTTGCCGCTACTAGTCTTATTTTGCTTCAGCGGTATTGTGGGATGAAGCGGCCTGGACCGACCTTACACGTACGCTTACGTGAGACAGGTTCCACCGACTGACATGCACTAGTTGCATAAGGTGGCTAGCGGGTGTCTGTCTCTCCCACTTTAGTTGGAGCGGATTCGATGAAAAGGGTCCTTATGAAGGGTAAATAGAAGTTGACAAATCACGTTGTGGTTATTCGTAGGTAAGAAAACGTTCTTGCTAGAACCCTATTGCAGCCACATAAAAGATGCAACAACAATTAGAGGACGTCTAACTTGTTTTTGCAGCAATTGCTTTGTGATGTGATATGGCCAAAAGTTGTGACGAATGATGAATGATATATTGTGATGTATGACATCATGTTCTTGTAATAGGAATCACGACTTGCATGTCGATGAGTATGACAACCGGCAGGAGCCATAGGAGTTGTCTTAATTATTGTATGACCTGCGTGTCAATGATTTAACGCCATGTAATTACTTTACTTTATTGCTAAACCGTTAGCCATAGTAGTAGAAGTAATAGTTGGCGAACAACTTCATGGAGACACGATGATGGAGATCATGGTGTCATGCTGGTGACGAAGATGATCATGGAGCCCCGAAGATGAAGATCAAAGGAGCTATATGATATTGGCCATATCATGTCACTACTATATAATTGCATGTGATGTTTATTATGTTTATGCATCTTGTTTACTTAGAACGACGGTAGTAAATAAGATGATCCCTTATAATAATTTCAAGAAAGTGTTCCCCTAACTGTGCACCGTTGCTAAAGTTCGTCGTTTCGAAGCACCACGTGATGATCGGGTGTGATAGATTCGTACGTTCACATACAACGGGTGTAAGACAGATTTACACATGCAAAACACTTAGGTTAACTTGACAAGCCTAGCATGTACAGACATGGCCTCGGAACACAGAGACCGAAAGGTCGAACATGAGTCGTATGGAAGATACGATCAACATGGAGATGTTCACCGATGATGACTAGTCCGTCTCATGTGATGATCGGACACGGCCTAGTCGACTCGGATCATGTAACACTTAGATGACTAGAGGGATGTCAAATCTGAGTGGGAGTTCATTAAATAATTTGATTAGATGAACTTAATTATCATGAACTTAGTCTAAAATCTTTGCAAAATGTCTTGTAGATCAAATGGCCAACGCTCATGTCAACATGAACTTCAACGCGTTCCTAGAGAAAACCAAGCTGAAAGATGATGGCAGCAACTATAGGGACTGGGCCCGGAACCTGAGGATCATCCTCATAGCTGCCAAGAAAGCATATGTCCTAGAAGGACCGCTAGGTGATGCACCCATCCCAGAGAACCAAGACGTTATGAATGCTTGGCAGTCACGTGCTGATGATTACTCCCCCATTCAGTGCGGCATGCTTTACAACTTACAACCGGGGCTCCAAAAGTGTTTTGAGCAACACGGAGCATATGAGATGTTCGAGGAGCTGAAAATGGTTTTCCAAGCTCATGCCCGGGTCGAGAGATATGAAGTCTCCGACAAGTTCTATAGTTGTAAGATGGAGGAAAAAAGTTCTGTCAGTGAGCACATACTCAAAATGTCTAGGTTGCACAACCGCCTGTCCCGGCTGGACATTAACCTCCCGGACAAGGCGGTCATTGACAGAATCCTTCAGTCGCTCCCGCCGAGCTACAAGAGTTTTGTGATGAACTACAATATGCAGGGGATGGTGAAAACTATTCCTAAAGTATTTTCAATGCTGAAGTCGGCAGAGGTAGAAATCAAGAAAGAACATCAAGTGTTGATGGTCAATAAAACCACCAAGTTCAAGAAGGGCAAGGGTAAGAAGAACTTCAAGAAGGACGGCAAGGATGTTGCCGCACCCGGTAAGCCAGTTGCCGGGAAGAAGTCAAAGAATGGACCCAAGCCTGAGACTGAGTGCTTTTATTGCAAAGGGAAGGGTCACTGGAAGCGGAACTGCCCCAAATACTTAGCAGACAAGAAGGCCGGCAACACTAAAGGTATATTTGATATACATGTAATTGATGTGTACCTTACCAGTACTCGTAGTAACTCCTGGGTATTTGATACCGGTGCCGTTTCTCATATTTGTAACTCACAACAGGAGCTGCGGAATAAGCGGAGACTGGCGAAGGACGAGGTGACGATGCGCGTCGAGAATGGTTCCAAGGTTGATATGATCGCCGTCGGCATGCTGCCTCTACATTTACCCACGGGGTTAGTTTTAAACCTCAATAATTGTTATTTAGTGCCAAGTTTGAGCATGAACATTGTATCTGGATCTCGTTTAATATGAGATGGCTACTCATTTAAATCCGAGAATAATGGTTGTTCTATTTATATGAGAGATATGTTTTATAGTCATGCCCCGATGGTCAATGGTTTATTCTTAATGAATCTCGAACGTAATGTTACACATATTCATAGTGTGAATACCAAAAGATGTAAAGTTGATAACGATAGTCCCACATATTTGTGGCACTGCCACCTTGGTCACATTGGTGTCAAGCGCATGAAGAAGCTCCATGCTGATGGACTTTTAGAGTCTCTCGATTATGAATCATTTGACACATGCGAACCATGCCTCATGAGCAAAATGACCAAGACTTCGTTCTCCGGAACAATGGAGCGAGCAACCAACTTATTGGAAATCATACATACCGATGTGTGCGGTCCAATGAGCGTTGAGGCTCGCGGAGGATATCGTTATGTTCTCACTCTCACTGATGACTTGAGTAGATATGGGTATGTCTACTTGATGAAACACAAGTCTGAGACCTTTGAAAAGTTCAAAGAATTTCAGAATGAGGTAGAGAATCAACGTGACCGAAAGATAAAATTCTTACGATCAGATCATGGAGGAGAATATTTAAGTCACGAATTTGGTACACACTTAAGAAAATGTGGAATCGTTTCACAACTCACGCCGCCTGGAACACCTCAGCGTAACGGTGTGTCCGAACGTCGTAATCGCACTCTATTGGATATGGTGCGATCTATGATGTCTCTTACCGATTTACCGCTATCATTTTGGGGATACGCTCTAGAGACAACTACATTCACTTTAAATAGGGCTCCATCTAAATCCGTTGAGACAACACCGTATGAATTATGGTTTGGGAAGAAACCTAAGCTGTCGTTTCTAAAAGTTTGGGGATGCGATGCTTATGTCAAGAAACTTCAACCTGAAAAGCTCGAACCCAAGTCGGAAAAATGCGTCTTCATAGGATACCCTAAGGAAACCATTGGGTATACCTTCTACCTTAGATCCGAAGGCAAGATCTTTGTTGCCAAGAACGGATCCTTTCTGGAAAAAGAGTTTCTCTCGAAAGGAGTAAGTGGGAGGAAAGTAGAACTCGATGAAGTACTACCTCTTGAACCGGAAAGTAGTGCAGCTCAGGAAAATGTTCCTGTGATGCCTACACCGACTGGAGAGGAAATAAATGATGATGATCAAGGTACTTTGGATCAAGTTGCTACTGAACTTCGTAGGTCCACAAGGACACATTCCACACCAGAGTGGTATGGCAACCCTGTCCTGGAAATCATGTTGTTAGATAACGGTGAACCTTCGAACTATGAAGAAGCGATGGTGAGCCCAGATTCCAACAAATGGCTTGAAGCCATGCAATCCGAGATAGAATCCATGTATGAAAACAAAGTATGGACTTTGACAGACTTGCCTGATGATCGGCGAGCGATAGAAAACAAATGGATCTTTAAGAAGAAGACGGACGCGGATGGTAATATTACCATCTATAAAGCTCGACTTGTCGCTGAGGGTTATCGGCAAGTTCAAGGGATTGACTATGATGAGACTTTCTCTCCTGTAGCGAAGCTGAAGTCCGTCCGAATCATGTTAGCAATTGCCGCATACTATGATTATGAGATATGGCAGATGGACGTCAAAACGGCATTCCTTAACGGACATCTTAAGGAAGAACTGTATATGATGCAGCCGGAAGGTTTTGTCGATCCTAAGAATGCTAACAAGGTATGCAAGCTCCAGCGATCCATTTATGGGCTGGTGCAAGCATCTCGGAGTTGGAACATTCGCTTTAATGAGATGATCAAAGCATTTGGGTTTATGCAGACTTATGGAGAAGCCTGCGTTTACAAGAAAGTGAGTGGGAGCTCTATAGCATTTCTCATATTATATGTAGATGACATACTTTTGATGGGAAATGATATAGAACTTTTGGACAGCATTAAGGTCTACTTGAATAAATGTTTTTCAATGAAGGACCTTGGAGAAGTTGCTTACATATTAGGCATCAAGATCTATAGGGATAGATCGAGACGCCTCATAGGTCTTTCACAAAGCACATACCTTGATAAGATATTGAAGAAGTTCAAAATGGATCAGTCCAAGAAGGGGTTCTTGCCTGTATTGCAAGGTGTGAGATTGAGCTCGGCTCAATGCCCGACCACGGCAGAAGATAAAGAAGAGATGAGTGTCATCCCCTATGCTTCAGCCATAGGATCTATTATGTATGCCATGCTGTGTACCAGACCTGATGTAAACCTTGCCATAAGTTTGGTAGGAAGGTACCAAAGTAATCCCGGCAAGGAACACTGGACAGCGGTCAAGAATATCCTGAAGTACCTAAAAAGGACAAAGGACATGTTTCTCGTTTATGGATGTGACGAAGAGCTCATCGTAAAGGGTTACGTCGATGCTAGCTTCGACATAGATCTGGATGACTCTAAGTCACAAACCGGATACGTGTATATGTTGAATCGTGGAGCAGTAAGCTGGTGCAGTTGCAAGCAGAGCGTCGTGGCGGGATCTACATGTGAAGCGGAGTACATGGCAGCCTCGGAGGCAGCGCATGAAGCAATATGGATGAAGGAGTTCATCACCGACCTAGGAGTCATACCCAATGCGTCGGGGCCAATCACTCTCTTCTGTGACAACACTGGAGCTATTGCCCTTGCCAAGGAGCCCAGGTTTCACAAGAAGACGAGGCACATCAAGCGTCGTTTCAACTCCATCCGTGAAAATGTTCAAGATGGAGACATAGATATTTGCAAAGTACATACGGATCTGAATGTCACAGATCCGTTGACTAAACCTCTTCCGCGAGCAAAACATGATCAACACCAGAACTCTATGGGTGTTCGATTCATCACAATGTAACTAGATTATTGACTCTAGTGCAAGTGGGAGACTGTTGGAAATATGCCCTAGAGGCAATAATAAAAGGATTATTATTATATTCCCTTGTTTATGATAATTGTCTTTTATTCATGTTATAATTGTATTATCCGGAAATCGTAATACACGTGTGAATACATAGACCACAATATGTCCCTAGTGAGCCTCTAGTTGACTAGCTCGTTGATCAATAGATAGTCATGGTTTCCTGACTATGGACATTGGATGTCATTGATAACGGGATCACATCATTAGGAGAATGATGTGATGGACAAGACCCAATCCTAAGCATAGCACAAGATCGTGTAGTTCGTTTTGCTAGAGCTTTTCCAATGTCAAGTATCTTTTCCTTAGACCATGAGATCGTGTAACTCCCGGATACCGTAGGAGTGCTTTGGGTGTACCAAACGTCACAACGTAACTGGGTGACTATAAAGGTGCACTACAGGTATCTCCGAAAGTATCTGTTGGGTTGACACGGATCAAGACTGGGATTTGTCACTCCGTATGACGGAGAGGTATCTCTGGGCCCACTCGGTACTGCATCATCATAATGAGCTCAAAGTGACCAAGTGTCTGGTCACGGGGTCATGCATTACGGTACGAGTAAAGTGACTTGCCGGTAACGAGATTGAACGAGGTATTGGGATACCGACGATCGAATCTCGGGCAAGTAACATACCGATTGACAAAGGGAATTGTATACGGGGTTGCTTGAATCCTCGACATCGTGGTTCATCCGATGAGATCATCGAGGAGCATGTGGGAGCCAACATGGGTATCTAGATCCCGCTGTTGGTTATTGACCGGAGAGCCGTCTCGGTCATGTCTATGTGTCTCCCGAACCTGTAGGGTCTACACACTTAAGGTTCGGTGACGCTAGGATTGTAGAGATATGAGTATGCAGCAAACTGAAAGTTGTTCGGAGTCTCGGATGAGATCCCGGACGTCACGAGGAGTTCCGAAATGGTCCGGAGGTAAAGAATTATATATAGGAAGTGCAGTTTCGGCCATCGGGAGAGTTTCGGGGGTCACCAGTATTGTACCGGGACCACCGGAAGGGTCCCGGGGGTCCACCGGGTGGGGCCACCTATCCCGGAGGGCCCCGTGGGCTGAAGTGGGGAGGGGACCAGCCCCTGGTGGGCTGGTGTGCCCCCCCTTGGGACCCCCTGCGCCTAGGGTTGGAAACCCTAGGGTGGGGGGCGCCTCCACTTGCCTTGGGGGGCACTCCACCCCCCTGGCCGGCGCCCCCCCTTGGGAGATCCCATCTCCAGGGCCGGCGCCCCCCAGGGGGCCTATATAAAGGGGGGAGGGAGGGCAGCCGCACCCTGAAGTCTTGGCGCCTCCCTCTCCCCTGCTACACCTCTCCCTCTCGCAGAAGCTCGGCGAAGCTCTGCCGGGACCCTGCTGCATCCGCCACCACGCCGTCGTGATGCTGGATCTTCATCAACCTCTCCTTCCCCCTTGCTGGATCAAGAAGGAGGAGACGTCACGCTGACCGTACGTGTGTTGAACGCGGAAGTGCCGTCTGTTCGGCGCTAGGATCTCCGGTGATTTGGATCACGGCGAGTATGACTCCATCAACCCCGTTCTCTTGAACGCTTTCGCTCGCGATCTACAAGGGTATGTAGATGCACTCCCCTCTCTTGTTGCTAGATGAACTCATAGATTGATCTTGGTGAACGTAGGAAATTTTTTATTTTATGCAACGTTCCCCAACAGATGACAGTCTGATTATCACAGTTCATAAGGATAGCGGGAACCAGTTTATCAACCAATGGCAAGTCCATCAAAAGATCTCGAAGCCATCCTGCTTCAACACCAGAAGTCTCTAATGTTGTTAATTCCGCTTCCATTGTCAATCTCGTTAAGATCGTTTGCTTGCAAGACTTCCAGGAAACAGCGCCACCTCCAAGAGTAAACATATACCCAGTTGTGGCCTTCATCTCATCAGCATCAGAGATCCAATTCGCATCACTATACCCTTTCAGATATAGTGAAGTCCATAGTTCATAGTACCTTTCAGATATAGTGAAGTCCATAGTTCATAGTACCTTTCAGATAGCGCATAACTCTTTCAACAGCATGCCAATGTACATCACCCGGTTTGGAAACAAACTGGCTCAGTTTGCTCACAGCAAACGCGATGTCAGGCCTCGTTGCGCTCGCTAGGTACATCAGTGAACCAATGATTTGAGAGTATCTCAATTGATCTTTAGCCATGCCTTTGGACTTTCGAATCAACACGCTAGGATCATATGGTGTTTGAGATGGTGTGCAGTCCGAATATCCAAAACGGCTCAACACCTTCTCAACATAATGGGATTGCAGAAGTGTGATCCCACCCTCATTATCTCTCAGTAGCTTGATGTTCAAGATAACATCAGCCACACCAAGGTTCTTCATCTCAAAGTTCTGAGACAGAAATGACTTAACCTCCTCAATGACTTTGAGGTTGGTTCCGAATATCAGTATGTCATCAACATACAAGCACAGTATAACTCCTTCGCCCCCACCATGGCGATAGTATACACATTTGTCAGCTTCATTAACAACGAAGCCAATAGATGTCAGATTTGTATTAAACTATCATGCCATTGCTTAGGTGCTTGCTTTAGGCCATATAAAGATTTCAGCAACCTACACACCTTTCTTTCCTGACCATCTATCACAAAGCCATTTGGCTGTTGCATGTAGATTTTCCCGTTTAGCTCTCCATTCAGAAAAGCCGTCTTAACATCCATTTGATGGACGAGAAGACCATGCGAGGCCGCCAACGAGAGTAATACTCGAATGGTGGTCAGTCTAGCCACAGGTGAATAAGTATCAAAGAAATCTTCCTCCTCTTTCTGGTCATAGCCCTTGGCCACAAGCCTAGCCTTGTACCTTTCAATCGTACCATCAGGCCTAAGCTTTTTCTTGAACACCCACTTACATCCCAATGGTTTGCAACCATAGGGACGCTCAGTGATCTCCCATGTCCCATTAGCCATGATGGAATCCATCTCGCTACGGACTGCATCCTTCCAGTAGTCAGCTTCTGGAGAGGCATACTCTTCTGAAATAGAAGTGGGAGTATCATCCACGAGGTACACGAAGAAATCATCACCAAATGTCTTTGCAGTCCTTTGTCTCTTGCCCCTACCAAGGGTTTCCTCGTCATCCTCCTCAGGATTTTCATCATGTGTTCGTTCATAATATTCCATAGGAATGGCAGGCTCAGGAGTCTCCTCAGATTCCTGTCTAGAAGTGCCACTACTAGGAAAATGCTTATAGGTAGACATTTAGCAGTAGCATTGGTTAGATACCCATCGCTACTGCTATTTGGCAGTAGTGCCAGCCAGCACAAGCGCTACAAGTGCACGTTAGCAGTAGCGCTGGATTTCACAGCCAGCGCTACTGCTAATGGGCCACGCTCTCGGGCCCCCATTGCAGCTTTAGCTATAGCGTTGGGCCGCCTACCCCGCGCTGCCGCTAAGCCCACCTCTTTGCTTCCTCTCGCGCCGGCCCGCGCACCACCCCTCCCCTCACTCACACTCACACGCTCACACCAGATCGAATCCCTCAGTCGTCCCCCGATCCGGCCGCCGCCCCCACATCCTACTCCGACCGCCCTCCCCGGCGCCGGCCCTCCTCCCCTGCCCCTCCCCCCCCCCACACGAGCCCTCCTCCCCTGCCGCCCCCTCC
>NC_057810.1:545604976-545672767 GCF_018294505.1 Triticum aestivum | reverse complement strand
CTCCTCCCTCCCTCCCTAGTTATAGTTATTAGAGAGTAGTTAATTTTTAGGTGTTTTAGTTAAATTTGTAGGTGTTTTAGTTAAATAATGTAGGTGTTTTAGTTGAATTTTTAGGTGTTTTAGTTAAATTTGTAGGTGTTTTAGTTAAATAATGTAGGTGTTTTAGTTGAATTTTTAGGTGTTTTAGTTAAATTTGTAGGTGTTTTAGTTAAAAAGGTAGGTTCTTAGAATAATGTAGGTGTTCTTAGAATAATGTTGAATTTGTTTTAAGTGTATTTAAAAGAGTTTTAGGTGTTTTAGTTGTTTTAGGTGTAGTTAACAGAATTTTAGGTGGTTTAGTTGTTTTAGGTGTGGTTAACAGAATTTTAGGTGTTTTAGTTGTTTTAGGTGTAGTTAACACAATTCTAGGTATTTTTTTAGTTAAAGCAATTGTTGTTATTTTTTTAGTTAAAGCAATTTTTCCTGTTATATGCAAATTTGCAGTGGACATGTCATATTTTGAACATGTCACAATTTGGACATGTCATATTTTTCTGAGTGGCCTATGTTTTGCCAGAAATGTCGATTCGTTTTTGTTCTGGCAAATTTCAGGCGCTCGATTGGTCCTATTTTTAGCAAAGGTCATGTCAAATTTTGCTAAGTGTTTATTAATTTTGTTTTCATAATTAAGCATTTTGTTCTCGACGTCGATGATGCCTATCCCGCATCCTCGTCGTCGACTCGGCGGAGGACTCCTGCTTGAGCCGAGGGGCCATGTCCGGGACTGGGCTCCGCTAGGCTGGTACTGGGTTGTGCTACCTTCTGGTGAGTGCAGCTTAGTGAGGAGCCAGCCAACCGTCGACCCGGAGCTTCTTTGGTGGTGGTCACATGGGCCTGCATCGGTGGAGAGGCTTCAGTCCCCCGCGCAGGTGGTACAACACCGTGTCACGGAGGAGAACGTGCACGTCCAGCGCTACTTGGTTGTGTTGGCGAATGGCCGGTTCTCCAATACCTGGCAGATTATTTGCGGATCTCACCGGAGCTATGATCCGGTGATGGTTCCTTCTCTTTGGGTGTCCACCGCGGCCCACTGAACCTAGAGGAGCTATTATTCGAGATGTATTAGTGATATTATATGATGATCTTTGCTACAAACTACTATATATGTATTCGATGATGGATTATTAATTACCTATTAGTTATTTGCTTATTGAATGCAGAAGATGAGCGCGGTTTGTGCTACAAACTACTACATATGTATTCATGATGGGTTATTAATTACCTATTAGGAAATGTCTAACGACGAAAGGGAATTCGCTATGTGCAATTACTGCGAAGATAAGCGCGGTCTGTGCGACAGGCCTCACTTGGTAGAAGGTCGGCGCTTCAGCATCAAGCTCCAAGAGACCTTCGATGTTGATACGGTACGCAACGATGACAAGTGTTTTTTGTTATTTTTGCACGACTTCTCTGCTTCTTCAATGTGTAATTTCCGTCTTTTACAATTCGACTAGCTTATCCCATGCCATGCAAGACGCTATGTCTTGGAGAAGATGGGTTTTGAAGATCATGAAAGCACGGAGACAAAGATAATTCAACTAAGGACCCATCATGGTTATGATTTTGCTGTAAAACTATACAATTCTGTGAACTCATCCAATTTTGGTTGCCCGAATTGGGAAGCCCTTTCCAAGGCGTATGATTTTCATGAGGGTATGCTTCTCACCTTCGATCTTGGTGATCCTAACATCGACGAAAATGATATGACCATTTGGGTCCTTATTGACACGCTTCCAGTTCTACCGCTGTGTGAGTTTCTTAAACATATTTACTAAGTAATTTATATTGTTTATTTCAAAATATTTGACAACTTATTTCCATTGACTGCTTATTTCCATTGTTCAAAAAATGTACGGAAGATGATAGACAGAACCTACTACTACAATGGTGAAGCACAATTAACTTATAAGGAAAAAGATGGTCTTACCACATTTTTTACTGATCTTGAGAATTACAATAGCTATTATCGAATTCCTCAAAATTATGGTCAATATGTGCCACTAGTGCACGCGGCGTACTACGGTAACATCAATGGAGATAGCATGGTAAGATTTTCTACTATTACGACATCCGTGCATCTTTTGCATATTTTTTTCTAAAACTAAACTACATTGCTAACTACAAAGTTATTACTATGTTTTTGAACAGAAAATCCCGATGGATTGTGTGCCTCATCTGATGTTGCCAAGAGGTCGCATTGATGTTATGAGCTTACGACCACCGCGGCCAGGTCAGCCACAGTATTCACATCACTCCTATCCATATCGGATTTCTAAAAGCAAGGAAGCCATGATAATAAATGATTGGAAAAAATGTTTCAACCATCGTAGAGAGCTACTTGGAAGCAACATTGTGCGTAGGCCAAGACTTGAAGACAGGATGATCTCCGTTCTTCATTATGGAGAGTTCAGTTTCCTTAATGAAGAGTCAATGCCTATCTTATTTTATGATATTTTACCTAAGAGAGGGTAGAGTAGGTCCTACGAGAGGAGTAGGTCTTAGGTAGAATATGTTATTATGTGCTATAATGTGTTAGAGTTGATGAGGAGGATGAGGAGTTGTGATTATGACTAGTGACCAACTTGTTATATATATATATGATGTCTCATTGACGAAGATTGTTTGGTGGTGATGACTACTGGTAATGAATATGCTATTTAAACAGACTAGTTCATGATGAGTTGTTATTGTATAAAAGATATATCTGTTTAAACATGTACAACGCCAAAATATTAAAAAAACATAAATGTTAGCAGTAGCGCTGGCCTAAAAACGTGCTACTAGTAGTTGAACTTACCAGTAGCGCTGGTCTAGAAACGCCCTACTGCTACAAAATAGTTGTAGCGCCGTGGCAGTAGCGCTGGACCCCGCGCTACTGGTAGCAAAAAAACAAGCGCTACTGGTAAGCTTTTCTCTAGTAGTGTGCTTTGCATATCTCTCATAGGAAAAATATCCTCAAAGAATGTAGCATCCTTAGACTCCATAATTGTACCGACCTTCTGGTCAGGTACCTCAGATTTCACTACTAGAAATCTATAGCCAACGCTGTTCTTAGCGTAGCCCAAATTAACGCAGTCCACAGTCTTGGGTTCAAGCTTACGCTTTTTGGGGATCGGCACGTTGACTTTCGCCAAACAACCCCAAGTACGCAAGTATGAGAGTGTTGTCCTTCTCTTTGCCCATTTCTCATAGGGAGTGATGTCATTATCCTTTGTCGGAACTTTATTCAGGACATGACATGCCGTCAATATAGCCTCCCCCATCATGCCTTGGATAAACCCGATGTATCTAACATGGCGTTAACCAGATCAGTTAGAGTACGATTTTTCCGCTCGGCAACCCCGTTTGACTGGGGAGAATAGGGAGGCGTCCTCTCATGAATAATGTCGTGTTCCGCACAAAAGGAATCAAACTCATTCGAGAAGTACTCTCCACCGCGATCTAACCGGACTCGTTTAATTTTCTTTTTAAGTTGATTCTCAACTTCTGCCTTATAGATTTTAAAGTAGTGTAGAGCCTCATCTTTAGTACTTAACAGATATACAGAGCAATATCTAGTGGAATCATCTATTAATGTCATGAAGTACTTCTTTCCACCTTTAGTCAACACGCCATTCATCTCACAAAGATCAGAATGTATGAGTTCTAACGGTGCCAAGTGTCTCTCCTCCGCAGCCTTGTGAGGCTGGCGAGGTTGCTTAGCTTGCACACATGACAGGCACTTAGAACCTTTGGCTAAAGTGAAACTCGGGATTAAATCCAACTTAGCTAGCCGCGTCATAACACCGAAACTTATGTGACAAGACGTGAATGCCAAACTTTAGATTCATTAACACTCGAATGAATATGGTTCACGACTTTATTACAGAAATCTGCGAGGGAAAGGCGGAACATCCCTCCGCTCTCATAACCTTTTTCAACAAATAGTCCATACTTAGTAACAACCAATTTATTAGACTCAAATACCAACTTAAACCCTTCTCTACATAGAAGGGAGCCACTAACGAGGTTCTTCTTGATGGCGGGGACATGTTGCACGTTCTTCAGCTGCACGATTCTTCCCGAAATAAACTTCAGATTGACCGTGCCAACACTATGAACAGAAGCACTCACGTCATTCCCCATCAATACGGACCCGTGGCCTGTGACATGGTAAGAAGAGAACAATGAAATGTCAGCACACACATGAACACCTGCACCTGTATCCACCCACCAATCGGTAGGCTGAAATACTAAAAAACAGTAAATAAATTACCATACCCAGATGCACCATTTTCATTGTTGCCCACAATCATGTTGACGGACTTGAAGTCCTGTCCTAACTTCTTAAACTTGTTTGGGCACTTGTTGGCCCAATGTTCAGCCGAACCACAAGTAAAGCAGCCCTCATTCTTCTTGTTCTTCTTGAAGGTCTTTTTACCCTTCTTCTTGAAGTCGGTATTCTGTTGGACACCGTTCTTTCCCTTGAACTTGTGGGAGTTGAAGTTCCCCTGGTTCACCATGTTGGCAACAGAAGTCCCTTCGGCCCCTTTTCCGTGCGAGTCCTTTGCCCTCGAATTCTGCCCAACACTCAGATGGCCAATGACATCCTCCACGAAGAATTCACGCCTCTGATGTTTCAGAGTGGTGGCAAAGTTCCTCCGAGAATTGGGGAACTTAGCGATTATGCAGCCCGCGACAAACTTGCCCCGTAACTCGCACTTCAGAAGCTCAAGCTCCTTAACAATGCATATTATCTCATGAGCCTGCTCCAGTACAGGACGGTTCTCAACCATCTTGTAATCGTGGAACTGCTCTATAATATACATCTTGTAATCGGCGGCCTCGAACTTAGATTCGAGCGCTTCCCACAAGTCATTGGCGACATGCACATGTAAATATGTGTCGACCAGTTTATCTCCGATCACGCTAAGAACTGCTCCGAGAAACACAGTGGTTGCCTCCCTGAACGCCTTCTCCTGTTCAGGAGCAATCGATCCCGTGGACACATCGGTCACCCAGAACACGTTCATAGCCGTGAGCCATAAAGTAGTCTTTGTCTGCCAATGCTTAAAATACGTACCGGCAAACTTATCCGGTTTCAGTGCCGCGGCAAAGCCACCTGCCGAAAAATTCCTACACATAATAGGTTTTTGGATTGCTAAGTAAATAGGCAATTTTTCGACTAATTTAATCCATAAGTAGATAATTAGCATGGCATTGACAAAACTAACAACATACTGGTACTTGTCTAAACAAGCACGTACCACGCAAACAATAGGGGCATGTTTGGTTCCCTGGTTAGCTTTAGGCTGCATCGTATGGGGGGTCCTGGCTGAGTGTGGCCTGGCTGAATTGATGCAAGCATGAACGCAGATGGATGTTTGGTGAACTTGCATGAGATGACTGCGCAAGGAGCAGATTCGTCTAAATATGGCTGAAATCAGTGAGGAACAGGGATATTGTGGCACCGCGGGGCGATGGGATCCGGGGTTTGATGGATTCAGAGAAATGGGTTCCTCGCTTGCGGCCGCGCGAGGCGCCAGATCCGGCGTGCAGCAGCTCTAGCACGTACCTGCATGATCCTTGGCGGATGCCAGCGGCAGCGCTTGGTGAAGGGCAAACGGGAATGGCAGCGGTTAGCCTTGGTCGGCAGCGACGACACGGGCACTTGGTCGAGCACGGCGGCCGCGGCGACACCGGCGCTTGGTCGAGGGCGGCGGCGGCGACGGCGGCACCGGCGCTTGGTCGAGGACGGCGGCCGCGGCGACACCGGCGCTTGGTCGAGGGCTGCGGCGCGTGGTGAAAGGCAAACAGCGATGTCGGCGGTTGGTCGAGGGCGGCGGTCGGTCGATGGATGCCCTGCCGGCGGCGCTTGGTCAATGGATGCGAAGAGACGTGAGGGAGATGAGATAAACCGAAGGAAGGAGCCTGCACGCGAGATACGCCCGAAACTGTGAAAAGTACATTCTGCACCCGAGCTCATATGCTCCCGCATGAACAGTAAAATCGAAAAAAAAATCAAAAAAATTTAAAAAATTCCACTGAAAAAACTATTTTCAAACGCATTTTGAAGCACTGAATTTGTTTTTTTTTTGCCACGCCTTACAGGAATGTGATTTCATGATGAATTTTTGCAGGCACTTAGAACTTTTGTCAATGTTTTTCTTAAAAAAAATTGGAATTTTTTTATTTTACTGTTCATGCGGGAGCATATGAGCTCTCGGGTGCAGATTAGCCGCGTCCCCGAAACTTGCGTTTCCCTCAGCCTGGCTGAGAGGGCTGACGTGGGCTCGACCAGGCCAGCGAAGGAGGAGCGCGCGAGGGCCTCTTCTCTTCTCAAGCTCCAATAGCATATAGAAGAGCCACCCTTATAAGAAGGTCCAACTCCTCTTCCACTTCCGGGGTGGGACTAAACTTCCCACCTCCATCTAGTGCCAATAACACACATGGGCACTTAGAGATATTTCTGAAATTGCTATATGGGCTTAAGGCCCATCTCAAATTTCAGCAGTCTCTTGGATTGTGGATCCTCTTAGTGTGGCGAATAGCGTCGTTCTAAGAAGAGTTTGTTCGTATTCTGTTGAGGTGTTGATTAGTCTACAATTCCTACCCAATTGTTATTACGATCTGTAATACAGTGAAAGACCACGGTGTTAAAAATACCTTTCTTGTACCGGGTGACATGTTGAATGGCCAACTTGCACCACGGATAGGAAAGGCAGGCGAATGAACGAGGCTTTTCTGCTCGGCAAGCCGCATTGCTGGAGTCATGCAATAGATTACAACTCTGATTCAACCGGCACGGTGATTGGAGATAATGATTCTAAGAGGACACCGTTGCTTGAAACATGGAGATCCGAACAGGAGTAAACGAGTTGACAAACATGGAAATGCATGTATCATATTTATTCAAGATTACCAGACCTGACACAGTACCGCATGCTCGCGACAATCCAAAGTAATCTAGACATGTTCCAAAATCTCTACCCTCACGAAACCCTCCTCCAAGGGTTACAGTATGCCGAAGGAGCATGGTATCCAGTAATACTGTTCAATTTCGATAACGATGTGACACTAAGCAGTCTAGCATACAATGATAGGGTAATCAAGCTCCGAGTACATGAAGCATGATTGCGTTTTGCGCGTGCATTCTGTTCTCTGCCTGGGGGAATACGATCGAGTTGGGAGCCTCGATGGCACCGTCTGTTACCTCCACCCCTCTCTCCGCAGGCAAACAGTGCATAAGGAAGGCTTTTGGACCAGCCATCTCCATCAGGGCTTCATCCACCTGCAAGGACCAAGAATCACAAAAGTGTCAGCTGAGGGCCAACCCATGCGCCGAGACTACTGACTGCGAATGATTGAATTACAAGGACATGTTATCGGGCAACTTCTAGTAAAGTTCATCAAACTCTAAACATTCAAACATAAAAGAAACAAGTCCGTTAGTTCCTAGTAGACCAACAATATGGACATTTCCAGGGAGATGTAGCTACAACCTAGCAAGCAAAACATGAATGAGAAATGAACAGGTATCAACAATCCAATAGAAATGAGATGTCGACACATCAAAATTGGTGTAAATGACAGTATAAAACAAGAGGTAGACTGACCATGAATCCTTGGAATACTTTTTTCCTATATTCAGCTTCCTCCTTTTGGCCCATGCTGGCCCAAACATCTGTATACACAACATCTGCTCCCTTAACTGCTTCCTTGGGATCATTTGTTATTTCAATCTTACTTCCAGCACTCCTAGCGATCTCCACAGTTTTGGCATCTGGCTCAAAGCCCTTAGGACAAGCGCATACAAAGTGGAAGGGAATCACAGCAGCCAATAGAAGCCATGAATGTACAATATTGTTGCCATCTCCGACATAGACAACCTACATAAACAATTAGGGAAAGAGAGAGATAATTGGTCCCTGTAGAAGAAACCACCGTATGCTGTTATTTTAAAGGTATAATCTACCTTGGTGTTTTCAATACGGCCAACGTGTTCAAGCATAGTGAGCGCATCAGCCATTATCTGGCACGGATGGTTGTAGTCTGTAAGGCCATTTATGACAGGTACAGGTGCATATTTTGCCAAGTCCAAAATATCCTGTCAAAAATCATACAAGATGTTAGAAAGACAATGTGATCATTAAGGTCAATTGCATGCAAGCAGAATATAAATAGCTTAAGATAAAGTATCTCAATAACGAGCAAGCCAACAAAACAGGATTGTGTGCAAGTGAGTTCAGTGCCCAACCCCAAACATCAATTAGATGTTAAATTTATTATGAAAAATAAAGAAAAACAAATGAAGAAGCACATCAGGAAAAACTGCCACAACAATATTGTTTGATCATCAAATCCACCCATCCCAAATATTTCCAGGTTGGCAGTTAGACAACTAGAATGAAACAAACTTACATTTTCAGTTATAGCTACACTATCAAGGTTGATGCTTCGTATTAAAAGGTTTCAGCCTGTGAAATGTCTTTTTCTTCTATCGCCCACTCATGGCTTCGGAGTAGATATCTAACTTTGCTTAAGCACCACAGAAATAACAACTTATAGTTATGTCTAGATTGCAATCGTTACACATTGTGGAACAGAAAGATTTAATATGCAGGAACTTGATTTAGAATCTGGTAAACCAGGTATAGAAATTTCATAAATCATAGTCATGGAACTAATGATCATACCTGGTGAGCAAAAACCCTGGCCATAATGATGTCATTATATCCAGAAAGTACACGAGCAACATCACGGGTCTCCTCACGCTTGCCCATCTGGATATCGTCGGGACCTAAATAAACAGCATGCCCACCAAGCAAGAAGAATCCTGTTTCAAATGAAACATGGGTCCTCATTGACGGCTTGGCGAAGATCATTGCCATTGACTTCCCTTTGAACGGTTGGAAGCTCCTGTCTCCTGACTTTATCATTGCCTTAACCTCAATTGCTCGGTTAAGGATCTTCATGATTGTATCTTTGTCAAAATCATTGATATGAAGAAAATCCTTAGGAAGCTGTTTGGCTGCAAGGAAATTTAGTGTTGTTAATGAAGTTAGCAAAAATTTGGTACATCTTCAACATTGCTCTGATGCACAAAACTTTTGAAATGCACACCTAAGTTTCCGTCACTCACATGCTTCCAGGAAGGAACAAAAAATAGGATCGAAGCTAACGAGCAAACAAGTGAATTTCAGAGCTAACATCTTTGGTGATGACAGGTGAGGAACAAAGTAGGTGAGCACAATATAACAGTGATGATGGGGACAATGAAAACACAGCCTGTGTTTTGCAGTGTCGAACCAGGAAAGTCTGTACATTTCTTGTTTGATCACCATAAGATTAGTGTGATCTCTCGGCGTGGATCCCCATTACAAATAATTTCTCATCCAGTGTCACATAAATTTGATATAGCTGATGGTCAATCATAGTGGGTCTTATATTTGGCACCACCTTTCATTCTATACCAAAAGCTATTTGAGACTTTAAGCTTTGTGCGCTGCTAGCAACTACTACCTCTGCCAACAAATATAAGATGTTTTGGATATTTCAATATGGACTACATACAGACTGAAATGAGTGAACAAACATACTAAAACGTGTCTATATACATCCGATTCAGAAAAAAGTTAGAACATCTTATATTTGTGAACGGAGGGAGTACTAACTAGTCCCTGAGGAATCGACATTGGCAGAGGATTGGAAACTACCCGCACTGCGAGCCCTGGAAGCTACTCAAGTTTCACGGCAGGTACCACCATGTCACAACTCATTATTTCCTGTTTGTCAAATCAATTTCGAACAAATACAATAATCCTACTACTAGTAGAACCCTAGTTACTGGGTCCCCTAATCAACAAAAGTAATACAATGCAGAAACCCTAACCATCTTTCCCAGTGGAGGGGACCGCGGCAGGGCTGGACACTGCGGCGGCCGCGACCCCGCGGCGGGCTGCGGAGGCGGGGGATGCGGCGATTGGTCGAGCTGAGGGCGGATGGAGGGGGAGCGACTGTGGGCGCCGGGTGGAGGTAGGGGTGGAGAGGACGAGGTGACCGCCAGAAATCGCCGCTGCAGCCATCGCAAGGAGATGCTTCAGTGACTGTCGGCAAAGGAGGGTGGAAGAAGGGGATACCGGAGGCTGGCTGCCACTGGAATCCGGCGGGGACGGACGGCGCGGCGGCTAGGGCGGCGGCCTGAGTGCGGCGGCTCGTGGCTGCGAGAAAGGTCGGGATGGACGGGCCAGCTGGAACCGGCGAGGGGCGTATGTAGAGAATTTTGTTACACTTTGCCCTTTCGCATTTTTTCTAGAGGAATTATTAATCTGTTCTGAAAGTTGGTCCATTTTGTCCTCGTATATTTTTCTCAGTCTCAATGTGCCTATTTTCTTTTCCTTGCTTTGAACCTGTCCATCCGCCCCCTTAGGCACTCCATTTGGTTGTAAGGTATCCCCAAGTATCCCTGCCTTTTTCCTGGGTGGGTAAACCACGGGCTCACTTGGCCCTGGGCAAGCAATCAGCCCAATTTGGTTGCACGCGAGGGAGGCATATCCCTGGCCTTTCCGCGGCCTATCCCCGGGTAGATCTCCCTATGTCGATAGCTCGGGGAGAAAACCCTCGAATGTTCGCTCGCTCTCCCTCGTGACCCTCCAGCCTCTGCCTCTGTGATTTCCCGCCCGACAAAAGAAGAGCGGCGCCCCCTCCCCCGTCCCCTCCCTCCCCTCTCGCATATCACCCAAATTGAGTTTGTGTTCGCCCTGTGGTGGAAGGGGATCCCCAATGACCATGGAAATCACCCCGAGGTGGATTAGTGCCCTGGGTAACTTTGCCCTTCCAACCAAATTAGGCCTTACGATACTCACCATGCCCGATTGAAATGTATGTGTTAAAAAAATTCCCTTCATCTATGAGGTAATTGATTCGGATATGGAGTACATGTATGAGCATTTTATTGAGTCGTTTGATGAGGAGAACTACACAGATGAGATGATAATGATGCTGACGATCCTTGCAGATGCGGATGCGAAAAATGTCTTTTATCGTCTCTACCATGGGGCCCGTTCCTTTAATGACTACTTCATCTTAAGGAAGGATGCCTTGGGAAGGATTGAGTTCTCCGGTTACCAGAAGTGCACGACTGCACTATGGATGCTTGCATATGGCACGACCGCTAATTCGTGGGACGAATATCTATGGATGTCTGATAGCACATGCGGAGATGTCATGGTTAGATTTGCTATTGTCGTGGTCTCGATGTTTGGACCTCAGTACCCGAGAGAACCAACCATGGCAGACACCAAGAGGATCTTGGCAATGTCCGAAGTAAGAGATTGGTCGAGTTTGCTTGGATCTCTTGTCTGCGTGCGTTGGAGATGGAACAACCGCCCAAAAGCTTTACAAGGGCGATATCGGGGTCATGTTAATAAGCCCACCATCATTCCGAAGTAGTTGCATCACACGATCTTTGTATTTTGCATGCTTTCTTTGGCATGTTCAGGTCTCACAATGTCATCAATGTGCTGCGGCAATCATCATTGTTTGTTTGTCAGGCTAACTGATGGGAAAACTCCTCCTTGCCACTATACTGTTAATGGGCATGACTACAATATAGGCTACTATTTGGTTGATGATATCTATCCTCCGTGGACCTTTGTCAAGACCATCTCTGACCCCAATTGGCCAGAAAAGGTCTCACTTTGCCCCCCAAAAAGGAGCTGCTAAAAAGGATGTTGAGAGGGTATTTAGAATTCTGCAAGCACGTTTTGCTATTGTTCGTGGACCTATTAAACAATGAGATCTGGAGACATTATGGGAGGTGATTGAAAGATCGTGGATGTCGCCTAGAGGGGGGTGAATAGGCGTTTTAAAATAATTACGGTAAAGGCTTGAACAAATGCGGAATAAACCTAACGGTTAATTTGTCAAGCACAAAACCTACAACAACTAGGCTCACCTATGTGCACTAACAACTTATGCTAAGCAAGATAACCAACTATGCGATAGCAAGATATATGACAAAGAACAATATGGCTATCACAAAGTAAAGTGCATAAGTAAAGGGCTCGGGTAAGAGATAACCGAGGCACTCAGAGACGATGATGTATCCCGAAGTTCACACCCTTGCGGATGCTAATCTCCGTTTGGAGTGGTGTGGAGGCACAATGCTCCCCAAGAAGCCACTAGGGCCACCGTAATCTCCTCACGCCCTCGCACAATGCAAGATGTCGTGATTCCACTAAGGGACCCTTGAGGGCGGTCACTGAGCCCGTACAAATGGCAACCCTTGGGGGCGGTCACCTAACCCGTACACTTTGGCAACCCTTGGGGGCGGTCACCGGTACCCGTCAAATTGCTCGGGGCGATCTCCACAACCTAATTGGAGACCCCGACGCTTGCCCGGAGCTTTACACCATAATGATTGAGCTCCAAACAACACCAACCATCTAGTGCGCCAAGGCACCCAAGAGGAACAAGCTCTAGGGTGTCCAAACACCCAAGAGTAACAAGCTCAATGATACCAAGCACCCAAGAGTAATAAGCTTCTCAACTTGTACCTTCCACGTATCACGTGGAGAACTCAAACCGATGCACCAAATGCAATGGCAAGGGCACACGGAGTGCCCAAATCCTTCTTTCCCAAATCCCACCAAAGCAACTAATGCTAGGGAGGAAAATGAAAGGAAGAACGAAAGACGAACATGAAGAACTTCAAGATCTAGATCCAATGGGTTCCCCTCGCTTAGAGGAGAAAGTGATTGGTGGAAACGTGGATCTAGATCTCCTCTCTCTTTTCCCTCAAGAACTAGCAAGAATCATTGGAGGGATTGAGAGTTAGTAAGCTCGAAGAAGGTCAACAATGGGGGAAGAACACGAGCTTAAGAGATAAGGTTCAATGGGGAAGAAGACCCCCTTTTATAGGTGGGGAAAACTCCAACCATTATGCTCACAGCCTGCACAGAGCGGTACTACCGCTCCAAGGAGCGGTACTACCGCTAGGGCGGTAGTATCCCTTTGAAAAACAACAACAAGGAGGCAAAAGGCCAGTAGAACCGTCGGAGCGGTACTACCGCTCGTCCTCACGGTACTACTACTCGACCCCACGGTACTACCGCAAATGGTAGCGGTACTACTGCTTGCGAGCGGTACTAAAAAAATACTTCCGTGCCTACCTCCGCTGAGCAAAACACGAGAGTTTGGTCCGGAGCGGTACTACCGCTCAGGAGCCGCGGTAGTACAGCTCTGGAGCGGTACTACCGCTCAGGAGCCGCGGTAGTACCGCTCTGGAGCGGTAGTAAAAATTTACATCCGCTCTAGTCGCGGTAGTACCGCTGCAACCTTTACCAAAACAACCACAACTTTTGCAAACGGACTCCGAATTCAACGAAACCAAGTTTGTTGGAAAGATAACGACATGGGCTAACACAATTTTGATAGAAATATCAATAAGAAGAATATGAGAAAAGGCCCATAAGAAAAAGGTGAGAACCCTTCCTCGGATAAGACCGGTAAAACCTCCAACACCGAAAACATCATAGAAGACGCATGCGAACTCCATTTTCGATGAACTCAAGCTTGTCATCAAGATGACCATAAGCTCTAAGACTCACAAAGAGAACCAAACAAGAACCAAGAAACATGATGCAAGGATGCAATGGTTTGAGCTCTCTACTAACGATACGATCAAGCTACCAACTTGAGAGCCCCCCTTGATAGTACGACAAACGATCCTATAACCCGGTCTCCCAACTACCACCACGAGACCGGTATGATAGAAAACCTATCAAGGGCAATACTTTGCCTTGCACATGGTCCACTTGAGCTAGATGATGACGATCTTGACTCCCTCAAGTTGGACCACCTTTCTTAATTGCGTTGGCTCGATGAAGACTAGATGATTGCTCCCCCATAGTCCACTATGGGTGAGCCACTCTTCGGCACATCTTCACAAGTTCATTGACACCACAATGGATGGCAAGATTCAAGCACTTGATCTCTTCATGATGCTCCACTTGAACTTGCACACGACAATCTTGATGATGATCACCACTTGATGTCATCCTTTCCATGGGTTGTATGATATCTTCCTCTTGATGCAAGCCCATGGACACGTACCTAACACCACATAGAACTCTCACATACCATGGGTTAGTACACAAAGTGCAATGGACAGTGCTTACCATACCATGGGATCATTTGATCCCTCTCGGTACATCTTCTACGCTTTGTGAGTTGATCAACTTGATTCACTCTTGACTTAGTCTTGATCAACCTTGAATCTTTCCAACTCTCTTCGTTTGGATGATGTCTTGAAGGTAAACATGAATGATCACACAATCTTCTTCTTCAAGACATGCTTGCAAGAAGCTCAACACTCACATGAACAATCTTTGGATAATTCTTTAATAGCACCTTGGTCAACTCATAAACTCCTTGAGACCAACACATGGACTTCAAGAAAATCCTATGGACAAATCCTTCAAATATAACTTAAGACAACCATTAGTCCATAGAGATTGTCATTAATTAACAAAACCAAACATGGGGCACCGCATGTTCTTTCAATCTCCCCCATTTTGGTAATTGATGACAATCACTTTCAATAGAATTTATATAAGGAATTATGCATCACCATGCAATGCAACAACCAATAGTGCATGTGAATGAGATGCAAATGCTAAGGAACAAAACCAAAGCAAGAGGAGATAACTCTCTAAACTTCTCCACAAAACTCTCTGAAACTTCTCCCCCATTGGCATCGATTGCCAAATGGGCGAAAATCTAAGAAGGCCAATATAAATTGTGGTCCTCCATAAATTGTGTATTTCTCAACAAGAGAGTGCAATGTAATACACATACCCAAAGGTAAATACTTGCAGGGACACAAACTATATTGAGGTACAAAGATTGCTAAAGAATGATATGCCACAAAGACATAACAAAGAGAGACACAAGCAATGAAGAAGTCAAAATATACCAATTGAAGCAAGCAATCAAAGGATATCAACTGAACCAACTAGACCAAGGATCCTATGAGCTTCAAGAATAAATGATATGATGATATGAGCAGAGGAGTGTTCTAAAGAAACTAGAGAAGCTCCCCATGATTTGTGCACAAATAAGAATATCTGTATTAGATACAACGTGCACAAAATAGGATCATAGCTCCCCCAAAATCAATAGGAACTCACAACCAGTGCAAGTGGGAAAATAGGAGACAAAGCCTAGCACTTGCAACAAGCACATGATTGAGCAACATGTAACAGAGGCAACTAAGAATAAGCTCAACCAAAACCGATGTGTGTGAGTCAAGGCAATGCACTTGAGAAGACTAATGTACGGATGAGCATTAAGCATCAATATAGTCTTGAAAGAAAATGAAAGCCTCATCAAGGTGAGGGATACCAATTAAGATGGCAAAGGCCTCGTCAAGACAAGCATGAGGAAAAAGATCTTCACCACAAAAGAGTGCATCAAGATGCAATGAGATAAGACCCGCACTCAAGACAAAAGCTTTCACGGAGCCACCAAAGAAATAACATAAGAAAGACAAGGTGGACGTGAAAGAAAGGATATCATCTAGAGATGTAATTTCTCTCATATGTAAGGTTCTAGGTAGATGAAATCATGATGATATATGTCTACAAAGAAGGATGTAAACCCGACATAGTTACAACACGAAGGAATAAGATATCCAAAAGGAAGTGATACATATACCAATAAGATATTTGCTTGGAAGCATAACACATGGCTAGATATGGTCTTATTGTACATAAATGAATTCCTACCACACAACCATCAAATACATCACAACTAGCAACATGAGATCACTGTTGGGATGCTTTGAGAAAGGAAACAAGTATCACAAGAAAGAATGAATTACATGCCATGATACAACCTACACAAGGTTGATGCAAGAAATGTGTGCATGAAGTAGATGATGATACTTGTTAGCAAGATACCATTGGAAGGATGTAGTGGATACCAATTGAAGGTAGATGGTAGTTCATTGATCATCCTAGCTTGACTCCAATAAGCACATTGTGGAAACACCTTCCTTGTGAGTGAGCTGAGCATCCAATGCA
Source organism: Triticum aestivum (assembly GCF_018294505.1). Taxonomy (NCBI): domain Eukaryota; kingdom Viridiplantae; phylum Streptophyta; class Magnoliopsida; order Poales; family Poaceae; genus Triticum; species Triticum aestivum. The sequence goes on along the minus strand of NC_057810.1, from coordinate 545,656,664 downwards.
CCTCCAAATGTTCCTAGAGTAACAAGACAAACTAAACGGTACCCAAACTCATTGGGACCACATAGTTAGAAACACCAATACATAGGACAAACTCCACATATATATGTGCATATAGATATGAAAATAAATATCATGCACATCTCATCCAATTTGAGACTTGGTGGAGTTTCCCTTATATATTGGGTCAAAGAAAGAAAGCATGCCAAATAAAATACATGAAGTAAACATGCATGCTCAAAACTTTCAAGAACCGAAACCAAATGAAAACGAAATGTCAAGTGAAAAAGGATACCAAATAGATAAATCATCACTTGGAAGATATCATTAAAGATACATCAAGGAATGAGATATCCATCGATACACACTAAACTAAAGATGTCAAACTCCCAAAGAGAGGATGGTTCCAAACAAACCAAGCTCTCAACAAAGTTTCATGATGGCACAAGGTACCAAAAGAAAACAGCTTGCCTTCCACCAACACACACTTGATAAGGATCACAAGATGAGCATTTTATAGAAAATAGGATAGCTCCCCCACGAGCTGTGCATTATAGAGAATTTGCATTTGAGTACATGATGCACAAGGTGAGATCACCACTTTCACTATATCTAGAAAACACTAGACAAGAACAAGAAATTAACAAGATCCGCAAGTGGTATGGAAGACAACGGGAGTGACACAATCCTTGGCAAGAGAAAAGGCAAATAAAAACAAAAGCCAATGTAAAGATGATCAATAAATTCTACCACACATAAGTGACTACCAATTGTCAAAAGACAAGAAGTATTTGGAAATAATTCCCGGTGGTAGATAACAAGGATATCCAACATCATCTTCACAACAAACACAAACAAATTGCCACTTGTAGAGCTAACATGTCACCTAGGAACAATATAATTAATAATATCAACTCTAAGTGACAAAATCTCAAATGTACACATTTTCTAGGCTTGTAATATGCACATAGCATATTACTCCCCCATAATGTGATACCAAAGAAAACTTAACAAGAGGCAATAAGAGGATCCAACGAGAGATAGTCAATGGACTTTTAGAATTTGAATTTCTCATGAGAGATATACCACCTAGCAACTAGATAATCTTGTAATATCAATACTAGATGGTATTCCTCATGTACACACATTTATAGGATTGTGAGGTGCACAAAGCACATCACTCCCCCAAAATGGGATGTTCCATTAATCTCTCACACGAGCCAACTAGGATACAAACAAGAAGCAAAAAGGCTCAACACACGACACACACGTACATGATGTGCAAACCAAGACACACATACTTGATTACTCAAGATAAGCAAGTTGGAAGCACAACATATACAAACACATGCAAGGATCAAAACCCAAACATGCATGGGGGCAAGTAACTTTCAATGTAACCAATTAAAGTACAAGTTACCGCAAGGAGGCACATTGGATATAAGATAAAAACTTGATAATCCAATTGACTTGGCTTGAGACAAAAGGAATGATGAAGTCCCCTTAATTCTTCATAACGTAGCCAAGTCTCCAATGCCCTCCAACAACACCTATTGATGAAATTTGAGCTTGGTGGTCCCCAACCAAGTTGGGTCCTAAGAGGTTACTCACAATAGGCTTGGCTACCCAAATGGTTCTTTTCTTGACACCACTTTGAGTACCAACAAACTTGGAAAACACATTGCCAACCTTATCCTTCCCAAGAGAATATATATCATCAATAATAATTGGGTTGGATAAGTTACCACTAGTGCATGAAGAATCGACGTGACCTTTCTCACGACATAAGTAGCAACGTCTACTCTTGACTTTCTTCTCACTTGATTTCTCAACAAGAGAAGCATTAACTTGAGTCTTCTTGGGAAGTGGCCTTTCTTCAACTTGAGGTTGAGCATGAGATTGAACTTGTGGCCTCTTCCATTGTTGCTTGAAACTAATGGCCGCCTTCTTCAATGGGCAAGATCTAACATGATGCCCTTCAATTTTGCACTTGAAGCAAATAATCTTGGCCGAATTCTTGACTTGTTCTTGGCCCTTCTTCTTGATTCTCTTGGACTTCTTCTTCTTATTGGAGTTGAATCCAAGTCCACCTTTGTCATTGGGGGATTTTTGCACACTCAAGATATTGTTGACTGTGGATTTCCCTTCATGACTCTTTTCCAAGTCTTTCTTCAAAGAAGTGACTTGGGCCTTGAGCTCTTTGATTTCCTCTACATGGTTAGTCTCAACACAAGTACTAGAGGAAGTATAAGCTTCATCGTTAGAGCAACAAGGCAAGGAAAGCAAATCATCACAAGATGTATCAACATTGTGAGTAGATGAATTACAAGGACTAGCACATGGCAATATACTATTTTGAATAGAAGTAGTGCTAGTATCCACATGAGGCTCACTAGATGTTACCTTAGCAATCGTGGCCTCATGAGCTATCTTTGGCACATTATGGGATACTAGAAGATCATCATGAGAGCTTGAGAGCTTTTCATGACTTTCTTCCAATTTCCCTTAATTGCTAGATATCACCTCAAGTTGAGCTCGTAGCTCAACATTCTCCTTCAAAATGGATGCTTCACAAGTAATAGAGTTAGTAGCACAAGCATCATCATTTACAACAATAGGAGAGGACAACTTGGCAAGCTCTTTTAAATAAGAAGCTTCAAGTTGGGCATGAGACTCAGTGAGTTTGATGAGCTCACCCTTGATGGCCCTTGAGCCATTTTTGAGGTGCTCAAAATCCTCAAGGAGTCTAGCATGAGAAACTTCAAGCTTAGCATTTTTAGTTTTGAAATCATTGGCCACCTCAAGAGCTCTATCATGAGATTCCCTCACTCTAGATAATTCTAGAGCAAAAGTCTCCTCAAGAGATTCGGAGGTGGTTTGTTCATGTTCAAGAGCTTGAGATAGCTCCGTGATCTCATTTGCATAATCACGCTCATGAGCTTCCATTTTCTCAATGGTGACCTCATGCTCCTCTAGATGAGATTCCAACTCCTCAATGTATTTCTTGCCATCAATGGTAATGGACATTATTTCCATGAAGTTGGAACGAGCAATTTTATTTTTATGAAGAGCTTTAAAAATCATTTCCCCCTTAGTTTTTAAGGAGGCAACATTATCCTCATCATCATTAGCATCAACATCATCATCAAGAGACATATTGGGGTACAAAGTAGGAGATACCTTTGACGCCTTAGCCATATGGCAAAAAGCAATAGATGATGATGCAGGATCCCTTGAGGCACCATTAAACACCATATCTTGTTCCATGGAGTGTTGGGTTTCCTCTACATTGTTAGCACAACAATTCGAGGAAATAGATGCATTTTTATCATGGCAACAAGACATAGCAAGCATATCATCATGAGATTTAGTCAAGCAATTTCTACATGATATGCAGGGACTATCAACACAAGCATGTGAAACATCTGGAGTGCTCGAAGTGTTAAAGCCCAAAAAAGGAGCATTGCAATAATATAGTGATGAATGATCATCCACAATAAGCATACTATCATCATTGCAATGACCAACACTACTCACCATATCATTACCTTGTGGCAAACCACATGTAGGTGAAGTAGAAGAAGTTGAGAAGACTATACGGCCGGAGGTGGAGGGAGATCAATCATCCCCACAAATCTTGGTCACACCATATTTATCTTGAAGCTTTGTCCACAACTCATGAGCATCCCGGAACGGCATGAGTTGAAATATAACTACATTGCTCAAAGCATCGAAAAGAACATTAGAAGCTTGAGCATTGAGATAAGAGTTTTTCTCATCCTCTAAAGATAATCTTTGGGGATCCTTTGGAGGAGAAAAACCCATATCTACAATTCGCTCTAAATTTGGGTCCATGACCCTAAAGAGATTAAGCATGACTCTAAATTACAGTAGAGGCTTGAACAAATGCGGAATAAACCTAACGGTTAATTTGTCAAGCACAAAACCTACAACAACTAGGCTCACCTATGTGCACCAACAACTTATGCTAAGCAAGATAAGCAACTATGCGATAGCAAGATATATGACAAAGAACAATATGGCTATCACAAAGTAAAGTGCATAAGTAAAGGGCTCGGGTAAGAAATAACTGAGGCACTCGGAGACGACGATGTATCCCGAAGTTCACACCCTTGCGGATGCTAATCTCCGTTTGGAGCGGTGTGGAGGCACAGTGCTCCCCAAGAAGCCAGTAGGGCCACCGTAATCTCCTCATGCCCTCGCACAATGCAAGATGCCGTGATTCCACTAAGGGACCCTTGAGGGCGGTCACCGAACCCGTACAAATGGCAACCCTTGGGGGCGGTCACCTAACCCGTACACTTTGGCAACCCTTGGGGGCGGTCACCGGTACCCGTCAAATTGCTCGGGGCGATCTCCACAACCTAATTGGAGACCCCGACGCTTGCCCGAAGCTTTACACCACAATGATTGAGCTCTGAACAACACTAACCGTCTAGGGCGCCAAGGCACCCAAGAGGAACAAGATCTAGGGTGTCCAAACACCCAAGAGTAACAAGCTCAAGGGTACCAAGCACCCAAGAGTAATAAGCTTCTCAACTTGTACCTTCCACGTATCACGTGGAGAACTCAAACCGATGCACCAAATGCAATGGCAAGGGCACACGGAGTGCCCAAATCCTTCTCTCCCAAATCCTACCAAAGCAACTAATGCTAGGGAGGAAAATGAGAGGAAGAACGAAAGAAGAACACGAAGAACTTCAAGATCTAGATCCAAGGGGTTCCCCTCACTTAGAACAAAAAGTGATTTGTGGAAACGTGGATCTAGATCTCCTCTCTCTTTTCCCTCAAGAACTAGCAAGAATCATTGGAGGGATTGAGAGTTAGCAAGCTCGAAGAAGGTCAACAATGGGGGAAGAACACAAGCTTAAGAGATAAGGTTCAATGGGGAAGAAGACCCCCTTTTATAGGTGGGGAAAGCTCCAACCGTTATGCTCATAGCCCGCATAGAGCGGTACTACTGCTAGGGCGGTAGTACCCCTCTGAAAAACAACAGCGAGGAGGCAAAAGGCCAGTAGAACTGTCTTAGCAATACTACCGCTCGTCCTCACGGTACTACCGCTCTACCTCACGGTACTACCGCAAATGGTAGCGGTACTACTGCTTGCGAGCGGTACTAAAAAATACTTCCTTGCCTACCTCCGCTGAGCAAAATACGAGATTTTGGTCCGGAGCGGTACTACCGCTCAGGAGCCCGCGGTAGTACCGCTCAAGAGCGGTAGTAGAAATTTACATCCGCTCTAGTCGCGGTAGTACCGCTGCAGCCTTTACCAAAACAGCCACAACTTTTGCAAACGAACTCCAAATTCAACGAAACCAAGTTTGTTGGAAAGCTAATGACATGGGCTAAGACAATCTTGATAGAAATATCAATAAGAAGCAAATGAGAAAAGGCCCATAAGAAAAAGGTGAGAACCCTTCCTCGGATAAGACCGGTAAAACCTCCAACACCAAAAACATCATAGAAGACGCATGCGAACTCCGTTCTCGATGAACTCAAGCTTGTCATCAAGATGACCATAAGCTCTAAGACTCACAAAGAGAACCAAACAAGAACCAAGAAACATGATGCAAGGATGCAATGGTTTGAGCTCTCTACTAACGATATGATCAAGCTACCAACTTGAGAGCCCCCTTGATAGTACGGCAAACGATCCTATAACCCAGTCTCCCAACTACCACCACGAGACCGGTAAAATAAAAAACCTATCAAGGGCAAACCTTTTCCTTGCACATGGTCCACTTGAGCTAGATGATGATGATCTTGACTCCCTCAAGTTGGACCACCTTTCTTGATTGCGTTGGCTCAATGAAGACTAGATGATTGCTCCCCCATAGTCCACTATGGGTGAGACACTCTTCGACACATCTTCACAAGTCCATTGACACCACAATGGATGGCAAGATTCAAGCACTTGATCTCTTCGTGATGCTCCACTTGAACTTGCACACCGCAATCTTGATGACGATCACCACTTGATGGCATCCTTTCCATGGGTTGTATGATATCTTCCTCTTGACGCAAGCCCATGGACACGTACCTAACACCACATAGAACTCTCACATACGATGGGTTAGTACACAAAGTACAATGGATAGTGCTTACCATACCATGGGATCATTTGATCCCTCTAGGTACATCTTCTACGCTTTGTGAGTTGATCAACTTGATTCACTCTTGACTTAGTCTTGATCAACCTTGAATCTTTCCAACTCTCTTCATTTGGATGATGTCTTGAAGGTAAACATGAATGATCACACAATCTTTTTCTTCAAGACATGCTTGCAAGAAGCTCAACACTCACATGAACAATCTTTGGATAATTCTTTAATAGCACCTTGGTCAACTCATAAACTCCTTGAGACCAACACATGGACTTCAAGAAAATCCTATGGACAAATCCTTCAAATATAACTTAAGACAACCATTAGTCCATAGAGATTGTCATCAATTAACAAAACCAAACATGGGGGCACCGCATGTTCTTTCAATCTCCCCCATTTTGGTAATTGATGACAATCACTTTCAAGAGAGTTTATATAAGGAATTATGCATCACCATGCAACGCAACAACCAATAGCGCATGCGAATGAGATGCAAATGCTAAGGAACAAAACCAAAGCAAGAGGAGTTAACACTCTAAACTTCTCCACAAATCTCTCTGAAACTTCTCCCCCATTGGCATCGATTGCCAAAATGGGCGAAAATCTAAGAAGGCCAATATAAATTGTGGTCCTCCATAAATTGTGTATTTCTCAACAAGAGAGTGGAATGCAATACACATACCCAAAGGTAAATACTTGGAGGAACACAAACTATATTGAGGCACAAAGATTACTAAAGAATGATATGCCACAAAGACATAACAAAGAGAGACACAAGCAATGAAGCAGTCAAAATATACCAATTGAAGCAAGCAATCAAAGGATATCAACTGAACCAACTAGACCAAGGATCCTATGAGCCATAATAATAAATGATATGATGATATGAGTAGAGGAGTGTTCTAAAGAAACTAGAGAAGCTCCCCATGATTTGTGCACAAATAAGAATATCTGTATTGGATACAACATGCACAAAATAGGATCATAGCTCCCCCAAAATCAATAGAAACTCACAACCAGTGCAAGTGGGAAAATAGGAGACAAAGCCTAGCACTTGCAACAAGCACATGGTTGAGCAACATGTAATAGAGGCAACTAAGAATAGGCTCAACCAAAACCGATGTGTGTGAGTCAAGGCAATGCACTTGAGAAGACTAATGTACGGATGAGCATTAAGCATCAATATAGTCTTGAAAGAATGAGATACATGGTGCAGGGCATGTCATTCCCACACACAACTAGCAAACGGGTTCACAAGCTCACTAATAAGCATATAAAGAACCTATGCTTGTGACAACCCATGGTGAAGATACAAAATGAAAGCCTCATCAAGGCGAGGGATACCAATTAAGATGGCAAAGGCCTCGTCAAGACAAGCATGATGAAAAAGATCTTCACCACAAAAGAGTGCATCAAGATGCTACGAGATAAGACCCGCACTCAAGACAAAAGCTTTCACGGAGCCACCAAAGAAATAACATAAGAAAGACAAGGTGGACGTGAAAGAAAGGATATCATCTAGAGATGTAATTTCTCTCAGATGTAAGGTTCTAGGTAGACGAAATCATGATGATATATGTCTACAAAGAAGGATGTACACCCGACATAGTTACAATACGAAGGAATAAGATATCCAAAAGGAAGTCATACATATACCAATAAGATATTTTCTTGGAAGCATAGCACATGGCTAGATATGGTCTTATTGTATATAAATGAATTCCTACCACACAACCATCAAAGAAATCACAACTAGCAACATGAGATCATTGTTGGGATGCTTTGAGAAAGGAAACAAGTATCACAAGAAAGAACGAATTGCATGCCATGATACAACCTACACAAGGTTGATGCAAGAAATGTGTGCATGAAGTAGATGATGATACTTGTTACCGAGATACCATTGGAAGGATGTTGTAGATACCAATTGAAGGTAGATGGTAGTTCATTGATCAGCCTAGCTTGACTCGAATAAGCACATGGTGGAAACACCTTCCTTGTGAGTGAGCTGAGCATCCAATGCACCTCCAAATGTTCCTAGAGGAACAAGACAAACTAAACAGTACCCAAACTCATTGGGACCACATAGTTAGAAACACCAATACATAGGACAAACTCCACATAAGTATGTGCATATAGATATGAAAATAAATATCATGCACATCTCATCCAATTTGAGACTTGGTGGAGTTTCCCCTATATATTGGGTCAAAGAAAGAAAGCATGCCAAATAAAATACATGAAGTAAACATGCATGCTCAAAACTTTCAAGAACCAAAACCAAATGAACACGAAATGCCAAGTGAAAAAGGATACCAAATAGATAAATCATCACTTGGAATATATCATTATAGATACATCAAGGAATGAGATATCCATCGATACACACTAAATTAAAGATGTCAAACTCCCATAGAGAGGATGGTTCCAAACAAACCAAGCTCTCAATAAAGTTTCATGATGGCACAAGGTACAAAAAGAAAACGGCTTGCCTTCCGCCAACACACACTTGATAAGGATCACAAGATGAGCATTTCATGGAAAATAGGATAGCTCCCCCATGAGCTATGCATTATAGAGAATTTGCATTTGAGTACACAATGCACAAGGTGAGATCACCACTTTCACTATATCTAGAAAACACTAGACAAGAACAAGAAATTAACAAGATCCACAAGGGGTATGGAAGACAACGGGAGTGACACAATCCTTGGCAAGAGAAAAGGCAAATAAAAACAAAATCCAATGTAAAGATGATCAATAAATTCTACCACACATAAGTGACTACCAATTGTCAAAAGACAAGAAGTATTTGGAAATAATTCCCGGTGGTAGATAACAAGGATATCCAACATCATCTTCACAACAAACACAAACAAATTGCCACTTGTAGAGCTAACATGTCACCTAGGAACAATATAATTAATAATATCAACTCTAAGTGACAAAATCTCAAATGTACACATTTTCTAGGCTTGTAATATGCACATAGCATATTACTCCCCCATAATGTGATACCAAAGAAAACTTAACAAGAGGCAATAAGAGGATCCAACAAGAGATAGTCAATGGACTTTTAGAATTTGAATTTCTCATGAGAGATATACCACCTAGCAACTAGATAATCTTGTAATATCAATACTAGATGGTATTCCTCATGTACACACATTTATAGGATCGTGAGGTGCACAAAGCACACCACTCCCCCAAAATGGGATGTTCCATTAATCTCTCACACAAGCCAACTCGGATACAAACAAGCTGCCGAGCCGAAGCCTCTTTCTCGATGACGTCATCCATCGCAACAACTCGATGTCCCTCATCCACCTCCCCGGATGAGGATCCGTCGTCCATCTCGCCGTCCCGCTGGTTCAGTCGCCTCGTCCTCCACCTCCACGGAGCTGCTCTAACGATCGCCTCGTCTATCGCGGCTACTCCATCCCCACAACACTGTCTTAACCCGCTCCACCGGAACCGCAACATCCTCATCGACTCCTCGGACGAAGCTGAGGCCTACTGGGCGCCACCAAAGAGGTTGTACACTCATCGCATCGCACCTTCTCCTTAACTTGACCTCCTGGCGTCGACGGTGCTCCATCCCGCACCCCCATGGTGCGGCTACCTCGAAGCCGGTGTCGGTGTCAAAACCGGCGGATCTCGGGTAGGGGGTCCCGAACTATGCGTCTAAGGCTAATGGTAACAGGAGGCAGGGGACATAATGTTTACCCAGGTTCGGGCCCTCTCGATGGAGGTAATACCCTACTTCCTGCTTGATTGATCTTGATGATATGAGTATTACAAGAGTAGATCTACGAGATCATAGAGGCTAAACCCTAGGAGCTAGCCTATGATTATGATTGTTGTTGTCCTACGGACTAAACCCTCCTGTTTATATAGACACCGGAGGGGGCTAGGGTTACACAGAGTCAGTTACAGAGAAAGGAATCTTCATATCCAAATCGCCAAGCTTGCCTTCCACGCAAAGGAGAGTCCTATCCGGACACGGGACGAGGTCTTCCATCTTATATCTTCATAGCCCAATAGTCCGGCATACGCATATAGTCCGGCTGTCTGAGGACCCCTTAATCCAGGACTCCCTCAGTACCCTGAACCAGGCTTCAATGACAATGAGTCCGACACGCAGGTTGTATTCGGCATTGCAAGGCGGGTTCCTTCTCCGAATACTCCAAAGTAGATCTTGAACACAAGAACCATGTCCGGCTCTGCAAAACAAACTCCACATACCATGGTGGAGAGTATAATATCCCACAAGTCTAATCTGCTGACAACTCATAGCGTGACATCATGCCACGGCCCGATCTTTATTTGAACCTTTTTTATCCCGCCCCTTCGTATTTTGAGGCGCGACTTCATTGGCACGTCTTGTCGAAGCAAAGATCGTGTCCCCTTATTACGGGATCCTCATCAATGCGGGCATGGGTAACCCAACCGTGCCATCAGCATGACGCTTGGGAAATAAGCGAGTTTTAGGGCGAACGGGGAGGCACACGATTTTTACTTCCTTTATAAAGGGATAAGGATTCCCCTCTTTCACCCACGCCCTCTTCTTCCTCTGCTCATTCATCCTCGAGCCTCAACGCCCAAGCACCCATCTCTTCCGCCCCAAAAGGCACTCCAATCAAGTCCAGATCCGGAGCTAGAGGCAAGTGGATGGCCTCCTCTGTCAAGAAGGAGGACATCAAGAAGCTCTGGGAGGCCGGGTACTTGTCCAAAGACATTGCTCATCGGCTTCCGGCCAAGGGGCAGATCATCCCCACCCCGGAGCCCCAAGAAAGGGTGGTATTTCTCTCCCACTTCGTCCGCGGGCCGGGGTTCCCCCTCCACCTCTTTGTCCATGGACTGATGTTCTACTACGGGCTGGAATTCCACGACTTGGCCCCTAACTCCATCCTTAACATTTAGGCATTCATTGTCGTGTGTGAGGCCTTCCTCCGCATCCCACCTCACTTCGGCTTATGGCTGAAGACTTTCAATGTGAAGCCAAAGGTGGTGAGCAGTGAACAAGCGGAGTGCGGAGGCGCTATGGTGGGCAAAATGCCCAATGTCACCTGGCCCAAAGGCTCCTTTAGGGAGACCGTAAAGGGGTGGCAATCGGGGTGGTTCTACATCACCGAGCCATGCGGTGCCAACTGGGCGGCGACCCCGGAATTTCGATCCGAGTCCCCATGCAGCTCACCTCCTGGCAAGAGAAGGGTTTAGCCTGGGGCTCAGCGGAAGAAGTGACTGGGCTCTAGACATGTGTCCAGAACATGATTGACAAGAAAATCAAGATTGTCAATGTGGTCTAGGTCATGCTCTTCCGCTGGATTCTTCCGTGCCAGATCCGGACTTGTAACCTGTGGGAGTTCGACCCGGCCAAGCACCAGACGCTGCTGGAGCTCTTCGATACAACACATGAAGACATCTGGAAGGTGCTTTTTAAGGCCGGCGAGGTACCACCGCCCACGTCAGAAGATCGCGGGCTCAGCATAAAATGCCGGGCTAATCCGGTAAGTTTTTTTGTTAGAAAGGTATATCTTTTGCCGGCATATCTGCAGGAGGAACCTAAGCCTCCATGCCAATCTTTCAGGCTTGGGTAACAATAGCGGAGCAGATCGAATGTCCGGCTCCGCTGCCCGAAGATCCAGAAACACCTCTTCTGACGAAGATGCTGTTTTCAGCGCCTTATGAGGTGTCGGAGAAGAAAGCCAAGAAGGCGACCAGGGGGACCAGAGGGGGTATCCGCCGCAAGGGTGTCTCGCACGTGACGTACGAAGACGCTGAGACGCCCTCCTTCGCCGAAGATGACGACGAGGAAGAGGAGGCCCGTTCACCCCCCATTGGGAAAAAAAGAAGAGGAAGGCCTCCACACACAGGGAGGCCGAGGTGCCCAAGAAGGGAAAAATCTCCCTTCCAGACTACTCCGCCGCAGCCACCAACAGCAGCGAGGAGTGGGGGCCCAGGGTCAAGCCCCTAGCCAAATCGTAAGTATCCGGACGCGGTAATATTTCCGTTTTTTTTACTTTATCATTTTTAATGTGTTAGACCATGCATCTGCAGTCCGCCCCAATCCAACATCGAGCTCTCCTCCTCTTCGAAGGGGTCGTTGGATCCGACGGTGATGAACAGCGAGTCCCTTCCAACGGCCACCTCTCATAAGGCCGCGGACAACACCGAGGTGTTGTCCCGAAGGATACCGGGCCAAGGGGAGGCCGTTCCGATGATGCCGGAGGAAAGAAGTTCGGTTGCCGAGCACATGGGGGGAAAGACCCCTACAGATCCCGACGATGATGGCCGAGTCCAGTTCGACCCTCTGCCGGATACTGCTCCGGAGACCCAAGTGGCTCCAGATTCGGGCAGGCAGCCTCTCCCAAAAGAGGGGGTCAAGCTGCCTCCACCGGTGACCTCTGTCCATCCAGAGGCACCGGACAGATTGCTGGAAGCGCTACAAGGCGCTTCCATTATGGAAGAACACCGTACTCTTATGAGTACAGTGATTGAGAAAGTCCAATCCGCCAAATGTGAATTGACTGAAACCTGCACTAGCCTTCTAACAGGCTTTGAGGTAAGTAATTGCTACGTCTTGAGCTTGCATTGGTTTTCCATGAAGAGGAAAGGGTGATGCAGGAAAGTAGCGTAAGTATTTCCCTCAGTTTTTAGAACCAAGGTATCAATCCAGTAGGAGGCTCCTCAAAAGCCCCACGCACCTACACAAACAAACAAGAACCTCGCAACCAACGCAATAAAGGGGTTGTCAATCCCTTCACGGGCACTTGCGAAAGTGAGATCTGATAGAGATAATATGATAAGATAAATATTTTTGATATTTTTATGATATAGATTGGAAAGTAAAAGATGCAAATAAAAGATAGATGAAAACTTATATGATAAAAGATAGACCCAGGGGCCATAGGTTTCACTAGTGGCTTCTCTCAAGATAGCTTAAGTATTACGGTGGGTGAACAAATTACTGTCGAGCAATTGATAGAAAAGCGCATAGTTATGAGATTATCTAGGCATGATCATGTATATAGGCATCACGTCCGTAACAAGTAGACCGAAACGATTCTGCATCTACTACTATTACTACACACATCAACCGACACCTGCCTGCATCTAGAGTATTAAGTTCATGAAGAACAGAGTAACGCATTAAGAAAGATGACATGATGTAGAGGGATAAACTCATGCAATATGATTTAAACCCCATCTTTTTATACTCGATGGCAACAATATAATACGTGCCTTGCTGCCCCTGCTATCACTGGGAAAGGACACCGCAAGATTGAACCCAAAGCTAAGCACTTCTCCCATTACAAGAAAGATCAATCTAGTAGGCCAAACCAAACTGATAATTCGAAGAGACTTGCAAAGATAACCTAATCACACATAAAAGAATTCAGAGGAGATTCAAATATTTCTCATAGATAAACTTGATCATAAACCCACAATTCGTCGGATCTCGACAAACACACCGCAAAAAGAGTTACATCGAATAGATCTCCAAGAAGATCGAGGAGAACTTTGTATTGAGATTCAAAGAGAGAGAAGAAGCCATCTAGCTAATAACTATGGACCCGAAGGTCTGTGGTAAACTACTCACAACTCATCGGAGAGGCCTTGGAGATGATGTAGAGGCCTTCCATGGTCGATTCCCCCTCCGACGGAGCGCCGGCGAAGGCTCCAAGATGGGATCTCGCGGATACAGAAGGTTGCGAGGGTGGAAATAGTTTTTCGTGGTGCCCCTGGATGTTTTCGGGGTACGTGGGTATATGTAGGAGGAAGAAGTACGTTGGTGGAGCAATGAGGGGCCCACCAGGGTGGAGGGTGCGCCCAGCCCCAGGGGCGCGCCGGGCACCCTCGTGGCCGCCTCGTTCGTTGCTTGACGTCCACTCCAAGTTCCCTGGATTGCGTTTGTTCCAAAAAGATCGCCCCCGAAGGTTTCATTCCGTTTGGACTCCGTTTGATATTCCTTTCCTTCGAAACACTGAAATAGGCAAAAAAAACAACAATTCGGGCTGGGCCTACGGTTAGTAGGTTAGTCCCAAAAATGATATAAAAGTGTAGAGTAAAGACCATAAACATCCAAAACGGGTAATATAATAGCATGGAACAATCAAAATTTATAGATACGTTGGAGACGTATCAAGCATCCCCAAGCTTAATTCCTGCTCGTCCTCGAGTAGGTAAATGATAAAAACAGAATTTTTGATGTGGAATGCTACCTAGCATAATTCTCAATGTAATTTTCTTTATTGTGGCATGATTGTTCAGATCCAAATGATTCAAGATAAAAGCTTATAGAACATAACAATAGTAATACTTGAAGCATACTAACAAATAATCATGTCTTATCAAAATAGCATAGCCAAAGAAAGCTTATCCCTACAAAATCATATAGTTAGGCCATGCTTCATTTTCATCACACAAAATACTCCCATCATGCACAACCCCGGTTTCGGCCAAGCAATTGGTTCATACTTTTTAACGCGCTTCAGCTTTTTCAACTCTTACGCAATACATGAGCGCAAGCCATGGACATAGCACTATATGTGGTATATGGTGGTTGTGAAGACAAAAAGGGAGAAGATAGTCTCACATCAAGTAGGCGTATCAACGGGCTATGGAGATGCCCATTAATAGATATCAATGTGAGTGAGTAGGGATTGCCATGCAACAGATGCACTAGAGCTATAAATATATGAAAGCTCAACAAAAGAAACTAAGTGGGTGTGCATCCAACTTGCTTGCTGATAACCCACAAGTATAGGGGATCGCAACAGCTTTCGAGGGTATAGTATTCAACCCAAATTTATTGATTCGACACGGGGGGAGCCAAAGAATATTCTTGAGTATTAGCAGTTGAGTTGTCAATTCAACCACACCTGGATAACTTAGTATTTGCAGCAAAGTGTTTAGTAGTAAAAGTGGTATGATAATAATGGTAACGGTAGCAAAAGTAAAGATAAATGTTTTTGGGGTTTTGTAGTAGTTGTAACAGTAGCAACGGAAAAGTAAATAAGCGAAGAACAATATGTGAAAAGCTCGTAGGCAATGGATCAGTGATGGATAATTATGCCGGATGCGATTCCTCATGTAATAGCTATAACATAGGGTGACACAGAACTAGCTCCAGTTCATCAATGTAATGTAGGCATGTATTCCATAAATAGTCATACGTGCTTATGGAAAAGAACTTGCATGACATCTTTTGTCCTACTCCCCCCCCATGGCAGCGGGGTCCTAGCGGAAACTAAGGGATATTAAGGCCTCCTTTTAATAGAGAACCGGAACAAAGCATTAGCACATAGTGAATACATGAACTCCTTAAACTACGGTCATCACCGAGAAGTATCCCGATTATTGTCACTTCGGGGTTGTCGGATCATAACACATAATAGGTGACTATAGACTTGCAAGATAGTATCAAGAACACACATATATTCATGAAAACATAATAGGTTCAGATCTGAAATCATGGCACTCGGGCCCTAGTGACAAGCATTAAGCATAGCAAAGTCATAGCAACATCAATCTCAGAACATAGGGGGTACTAGGGATCAAACCCTAACAAAACTAAGTTGATTACATGATAAATCTCATCCAACCCATCACCGTCCAGCAAGCCTACGATGGAATTACTCACGCACGGTGGTGAGCATCATGAAATTGGTGATGGAGGATGGTTGATGATGACGACGGCGACGAATCCCCCTCTCCGGAGCCCCGAACGGACTCCAGATCAGCCCTCCCGAGAGAGATTAGGGCTTAGCGGTGGCTCCGTGTTGTAAAACGCGATGAAACTTTCTCTCTGATTTTTTTCTCCCCGAACGTTAATATATGGAGTTGGAATTGAGGTCGGTGGAGGTCCAGGGGGCCCACGAGATAGGAGGGCGCGCCCTAGGGGGTGGGCGCCCTCCTGTCTCGTGGACAGCCTATGGGCCCCTGGTATATTTCTTTCGCCCATAAATTCTTATTAATTCCAAAAAGTGCCTCTGTGGATTTTCAGGACATTCCGAGAACTTTTCTTTTCTACACATAAAACAACAGCATGGCAGTTCTGCTGAAAACAGCGTCAGTCCGGGTTAGTTTCATTCAAATCATGCAAGTTAGAGTCCAAAACAAGGGCAAAAGTGTTTGGAAAAGTAGATACGTTGGAGACATATCAACTCCCCCAAGCTTAAACCTTTGCTTGTCCTCAAGCAATTCAGTTGATAAACTGAAAGTGATAAAGAAAACTTTTACAAACTCTGTTTGCTCTTGTTGTTGTAAACATGAAAAGCCAGCATTCAAGTTTCAAGAAATATTATGAACTAACCATACTCACAATAACACTTAGCTCTCACAGTTACTCATATCAATAGCATAATCAGCTAGAGAGCCATAATAATAAAACTCGGATGACAACACTTTCTCAAAATAATCATAACATGATATAACAAAATGGTATCTCGCTAGCCCTTTCTGAGACCGCAAAACATAAATGCAGAGCACCTTTAAAGATCAAGGACAGACTAAACATTGTAATTCATGGAAAAGAGATCCAGTCAAGTCATACCCAATATAAACCAACAATAATGAATGCAAATGACAGTGTGCTCTCTAGCGGGTGCTTTTAATAAGAAGGGTGATGACTCAACATAAAAGTAAATAGATAGGCCCTTCGCTGAGGGAAGCAGGGATTTGTAGAGGTGCCAGAGCTCGATTTTAAAATAGAGATTGAATAACAATTTGAGCGGCATACTTTTACTGTCAATGCAACAACTATGATATGGCTGTATCTTCCATACTACATGCATTATAGGCAGTTACCAAACAGAACGGTAAAGGTTTATACTCCCCCAACCACCAACAAGCATCAATCCATGGCTTGCTCGAAACAACGAGTGCCTCCAACTAACAACAGCCCTGGGGGAGTTTTGTTTAATTATTTTGATTTGCTTTGATCTTTTTGGATCATGGGACTGGGCATCCCGGTTACCGGCCCTTTCTCATGAATGAGGAGCGGAGTCCACTCCTCGTGAGAATAACCCACCTAGCATGCAAGATAAAGGCAGCCCTAGTTGTAACATGAGCTGCTTGAGCATACAAAACAGAATTTCATTTGAAGGTTTGGAGTTTGGCACGTACAAATTTACTTGGAACGGCAGGTAAATACCGCATATAGGTAGGTATAGTGGACTCATATGGAACAACTTTGGAGTTTAAGGAGTTTGGATGCACAAGCAGTATTCCCGCTTAGTACAGGTGAAGGCTGGCAAAAGACTGGGAAGTGACCAACTGAGAGAGCGACAACAGTCGTAAACATGCATTAAAATTAATTTACACCGAATACAAGCATGAGTAGGATATAATCCACCATGAACATAAATATCGTGAAGGCTATGTTGATTTGATTCAACTACATGCATGAACATGTGCCAAGTCGAGTCGCTCAATTCATTTAAAGGAGGATACCATCCCACCATATCACATCATAATCATTCTAATAGCATGTTGGCACGCAAGGTAAACCATTATAACTCATAGCTAATCAAGCATGGCACAAGCAACTATAATCTCTAAATGTCATTGCAAATATGTTTACTTCATAATAGCTGACTCAGAAACGATGAACTCATCATATTTGCAAAAACAAGAGAGGTTGAGTTCATACCAGCTTTTCTCATCCCAATAAGTCCATCATATATCGTCATCATTGCCTTTCACTTGCACCACCGAACGATGTGTATATATAATAAGAGTGCACGTGCATTGGACTAAGCTGGAATCTGCAAGCATTCAACTCAAGAGAGAAGACAAGGTAATATGGGCTCTAAGTTAAATAAACAATCATGCATATGAGAGCCACTAAGCACTTTCAATATGGTCTTCTCGACCCCCAAAGGAAAGAAAAGAAAATAAAACTATTTACACGGGAAAGCTCCCAACAAGTAAGAAGAAGAACTAGAAATCTTTTTGGGTTTTCATTGTAATTCTACTACAAGCATGGAAATTAAACTAACTAATTTTTTTGGTTTTTCTTAAGGTTTATCAAAGACACAAGAAGAAAACTAGAAAAAGAAATTTAAACTAGCATGGATAATACAATGAAAGAGTATGAGCACCGACGACTAGTGTGTGAACATGAATGTAAAGTCGGTGAGAAATACGTACTCCCCCAAGTTTAGGCTTTTGGCCTAAGTTGGTCTAGTACCAAGGACCGCCTGGCTGATATCCATAAGTGAAACCGGGATTGTACTGAGATGCAGCAGCAACCGCCTCCTGAGCTGCAGCGTGTTGGCGAGCTGCCTCCACTCCCCTCTCGTATTCAACTGCTTCCTCCCTGGTGACAACATATCTTCCTTTTGCCTGATAATCAAAAAGGTAGGGAGCAGGAAGAGTAACAGGGACGACGTTGCGTCTGTCATAGATTAGTCGATAATGGAGGAATTGTTCATTCCTTTCAAGAAAATGATGATTGAACATAGCTTCTTTATCCAAATAAACAGGAGGTAAAATCATATCCCCCTCTCGTGGGGCTATATTAAGATAATTAGCCACACAGGTTGCATAAATTCCTCCAAATAAATATCCCTTTCTACTATTATTCTGCAACCTACGTGCAACTATTGCCCCCAAGTTATAACCTTTATAACCTGAAACATCACTCTTGAGGACACATAGATCAGGGACACACATGTGACAAGCTTCGTCTTTACCGTTAATGCATCTACCAATAAAGAGAGCAAAATAATGTATAGCCGGAAAATGAATGCTCCCTATGGTAGCTTGTGCTATGTCCCTAGATTCTCCCACCGTAATACTAGCAAGAAAATCTCTAAATTCAGATTTGTGAGGATCATTAATATTACCCCCATTGCGGCAGTTTGCAAGCAGTTGTGAAATCCTCTAAATCCATGGTATAAGATGTATCATAAATATCAAAAATGACACTAGGAGTATTACGCGTACAGTTATATTGGAACCTCCGCACAAAGGAATCAGTCAATTGATAGTGCTGAGGACACTTATCTTGTAAGAAGTCCTCCAGCTCGTCATTATGTAGATACGTGTCAAATTCCTCGTTGAAGCCTGCTTCGATCATAAAATCATCGGATGGCCACTCACAAGCCCGTACATTTGCGTCCCTCGGCAATTCAACATCTTGCTCACGTATAGCAATTCTTGGCCCTTTCTTTGCCGAGGAACCACCTTGGAACATTCTTCTAAGCATAATTCTTTTTCTGAAAATTTCTTAAATTTTAGTAACTTCAAAATAAATGTGAATAAAACTAAACAAGATTGATAGCAACTACTCCTACAAGTGCCTAGAGCCTATATCATGCATTAGAATTGCTTGGGACCTCAAAAATTTAACATGCAAGCTCAAGAACATGGTCACCTAAGCAGCAAAAATTTGCAATGAATAAAGCACTAGAACAAAAATTAATTGGACCAATGGAGGAGTCACATACCAAGCAACAATCTCCCAAAGCAGTTTTGTGAATGGAGCTTTGAGCAAGGAGATCGAAAACAGCAGCAAAATGAGCTAGAACTCGTGCTTGAGTTGGATGGGGATTTTTTTGGGTAGAAGAAGAAGTGTGTGGGTGCTGGCATAAGTGGAGGGGGGCCACCAGGGGCCCACGAGATAGGGGGTGTGGCCTATAGGGGGGGCGTCCTCCACTCTCGTGGCCTGGTACTTGCCCCTCCTGCAGTGATTTTAGTGCCTAAAATCCTCAAATATTCCAGAAAAAATCATACTAAATTTGCAGGGCATTTGGAGCACTTTTATTTTCGGACTATTTTTTTATTGCACAGATAATTCAGAAAACAGACAGATAATACTATTTTTGCTTTATTTATTCTAAATAACAGAAAGTAAAAAGAGGGTATAGAAGGTTGTGCCTTCTAGTTTCATCCATCTTGTGATCATCAAAATGAACCCACTAACAAGGTTGATCAAGCCTTGTTAAAACTCATTCCGAATAACACGGAACCGGAGAAATTTCGAATAACACTAAGTTACCTCAACGGGGATATGAAAATCCCCAACAATAAGAATATCATGCTTTTTCTTGACAGTAGGGAGAGGAAATTCAAAACCTCCAATAATAATAGTTGGAACTTGTCCAATAGAATTGATGCTATGAACTTGAGATTGTTTCCTCGGAAAGTGTACCGCATGCTCATTACCATTAACATGAAAAGTGACATTGCCTTTGTTGCAATCAATAACAGCCCCTGCAGTATTAAGAAAAGGTCTACCAAAGATAATAGACATACTATCGTCCTCGGGAATATCAAGAATAACAAAGTCCGTTAAGATAGTGACATTTGCAACCACAACATGCACATCCTCACAAATACCGACAGGTATAGCAGTTGATTTATCAGCCATTTGCAAAGATATTTCAGTAGGTGTCAACTTATTCAATTCAAGTCTACGATATAAAGAGAGAGGCATAACACTAACACCGGCTCCAAGATCACATAAAGCAGTTCTAACATAATTTCTTTTAATAGAGCATGGTATAGTTGGTACACCCGGATCTCCAAGTTTCTTTGGTATTCCACCCTTAAAAGTGTAATTAGCAAGCATGGTGGAAATTTCAGCTTCTGGTATCTTTCTTTTATTAGTAATGATATCCTTCATATACTTAGCATAAGGATTTACTTTCAGCATATCAGTTAAGCGCATATGTAAGAAAATAGGTCTAATCATTTCAGCAAAGCGCTCAAAATCCTCATCATCCTTTGACTTGGATGGTTTAGGAGGAAAGGGCATGGGTTTCTGAACCCATGGTTCTCTTTCTTTACCGTGCTTCCTAGCAACAAATTCTCTCTTATCATAACGTTGATTCTTTGATTGTGGGTTATCAAGATCAATAGCAGGTTCAATCTCTACATCATTGTTTTTGCTAGGTTGAGCATCAACATGAACATTATCATTAACATTATCACTAGGTCCATGTTCATCACCTGATTGAGTTTCAGCATCAGAAATAGAAATATCATTGGGATTCTCAGGTGTGTCTATAGTAGGTTCACTAGAAGCATGCAAAGTCCTATCATTTTTATTTTTCTTCTTTTTAGAAGAACTAGGTGCCTCTAAATTATTTCTCTGAGAATCTTGCTCGATTCTCTTAGGGTGGCCTTCAGGATACAAAGGTTCCCGAGTCATTCTACCAGTTCTAGTAGCCACTCTAACAACAAAGTCATTTTTATTATTTAATTCATCAAGCAAATCATTTTGAGCTTTATGTGCTTGCTTAGCTTGAGTAGCAACCATAGAAGCATATTTGCTAACGAGGTGAAGTTAATCTTTAACTCTAGCCAGATTATCACTTACACATCCTATCTCGAAAGCATTATTCTTTAACTCTCTACCAACATAAGCATTAAAACTTTCTTGTCTAGCCATAAAGTCATCAAATTACTATGAAATTTATTAGAGGGGATTTCAACTTTATCATATCTATAGAGAGAATTTACCTTTACTACCTGTGTCGGGTTATCAAGACAATATGGTTCTTCAACTGGTGGTATATTAATACCATGTATTTCTTCAATATGAGGTAAATTCTTAACATCTTCAGCTTTAATACCTTTTTCTTTCATTGATTTCTTTGCCTCTTGCAAATCTTCAGGGCTGAGAAATAAAACATCTCTCTTCTTCGGAGTGGGTTTAGGAATAGGCTCAGGAGTTGGCTCAATTGGTTCAGGAATTGCTTCAGAAATTGGCTCAGGAAGATTCCAATTAGTTTCATTAGTCAACATATTATTCAATAGTAATTCAGCTTCGTCGATGGTTCTTTTCCTGAAAACACAACCAGCACAACTATCCAAGTAGTCCTTGGAAGCATCGGTTAGTCCATTATAAAAGATATCAAGTATTTCATTTTTCTTAAGAGGATGATCAGGCAAAGCATTAAGTAACCGGAGAAGCCTCCCCCAAGCTTGTGGGGGACTCTCTTCTTTGATTTGCACAAAATTATATATTTCCCGCAAGGCAGCTTGTTTCTTATGAGCAGGGAAATATTTAGCAGAGAAGTAATAAATCATATCCTGGGGACTACGCACACAACCAGGAGCAAGAGAATTGTACCAAGTCTTAGCATCACCCTTTAATGAGAACGGAAATATCTTAAGGATATAAAAATAGCTAGACTTATCATCATTAGTAAATAGGGTAGCTATATCATTCAACTTGGTAAGATGTGCCACAACAGTTTCAGATACAAGGCCATAAAAAGGATCAAATTCAACTAAAGTAATAATCTCAGGATCAACAGAGAATTCATAATCCTTATCAGTAACACAGATAGGTGAAATAGCAAAAGCAGGGTCAGGTTTCATTCTAGCATTAAGAGACTGCTGCTTCCATTTAGCTAATAATTTCTTAAGATCATATCTATCATTGTAAGCAAAGATTTCCCTAGCAGCTTCTTCATTCATAACATAACCCTTAGGAACAATAGGTAATACATAATCATTGGGAGAACCTTCATCATCACTATCATCAGTAATAGGATCTTCAGTAATTTCATTCCCCCTAACTCTAGCAAGTTGTTCATCAAGAAATTCACCTAATGGCAAAGTAGTATCACGCACAGAAGTAGTTTCATCATGCATAGCAGAAGTGGCATCATCAATAACGTGCGACATATCAGAATTCATAGCAGTAGCAGGTTCAGGTGTCGCAAGCCTACTAATAACGGAAGGAGAATCTAGTGCAGAGCTAGATGGCAGTTCCTTACCTCCCCTCGTAGTTGAGGGCAAAATCATAGTTCGGTCGTCTTTCAAGTTCTTCATAGTGATCAACAGATATAAATCCCAAGTGACTCAGAGAATAGAGCTATGCTCCCCGGCAACGGCGCCAGAAATTAGTCTTGATAACCCACAAGTGTAGGGGATCGCAATAGCTTTCGAGGGTATAGTATTCAACCCAAATTTATTGATTCGACACAAGGGGAGCCAAAGAATATTCTTGAGTATTAGCAGTTGAGTTGTCAATTCAACCACACCTGGATAACTTAGTATCTGCAGCAAAGTGTTTAGTAGCAGAAGTGGTATGATAATAATGGTAACGGTAGCAAAAGTAAAGATAAATGTTTTTGGGTTTTTGTAGTAGTTGTAACAGTAGCAACGGAAAAGTAAATAAGCGAAGAACAATATGTGAAAAGCTTGTAGGCAATGGATCAGTGATGGATAATTATGCCGGATGTGATTCCTCATGTAATAGCTATAACATAGGGTGACACAGAACTAGCTCCAGTTCATCAATGTAATGTAGGCATGTATTCCGTAAATAGTCATACGTGCTTATGGAAAAGAACTTGTATGACATCTTTTGTCCTACCCCCCCCCCCTGTGGCAGCGGGGTCCTAGCGGAAACTAAGGGATATTAAGGCTTCCTTTTAATAGAGAACCGGAACAAAGCATTAGCACATCTTGAATACATGAACTCATCAAACTACGGTCATCACCGAGAAGTATCCCGATTATTGTCACTTCGGGGTTGTCGGAGCATAACACATAATAGGTGACTATAGACTTGCAAGATAGGATCAAGAACACACATATATTCATGAAAACATAATAGGTTCAGATCTGAAATCATGGTACTCGGGCCCTAGTGACAAGCATTAAGCATAGCAAAGTCATAGCAACATCAATCTTAGAACATAGTGGATACTAGGGATCAAACCCTAACAAAACTAAGTTGATTACATGATAAATCTCATCCAACCCATCACCGTCCAGCAAGCCTACGATGGAATTACTCACGCACGGCGGTGAACATCATGCAATTGCTGATGGAGGATGGTTGATGATGACGACGGCGACGAATCCCCCTCTCCGGAGCCCCAAACAGACTCCAGATCAGCCCTCCCGAGAGAGATTAGGGCTTGGCGGTGGCTCCGTGTCGTAAAACGCGATGAAACTTTCTCTCTAATTTTTTTCTCCCCGAACGTGAATATATGGAGTTGGAGTTGAGGTCGGCGGATGTCTAGGGGGCCCACGAGATAGGAGGGCGCGCCCCCTGTCTCGTGGATAGCCTGTGGCCCCCCTGGTATATTTCTTTCGCCCAAAAATTCTTATTAATTCCAAAACGTGCCTCCGTGGATTTTCAGGACATTCCGAGAACTTTTCTTTTCTACACATAAAACAACATCATGGCAGTTCTGCTAAAAACAGCGTCAGTGCGGGTTAGTTTCATTCAAATCATGCAAGTTAGAGTCCAAAACAAGGGCAAAAGTGATTGTAAAAGTAGATACGTTGGAGACGTATCACTTGCTCACGAAGACCTAGGGCATTTTGAGGAAACCCATCATTGGAATATACAAGCCAAGTTCTATAATGAAAAATTCCCACTAGTATATGAAAGTGACAACATAGGAGACTCTCTATCATGAAGATCATGGTGCTATTTTGAAGCACAAGTGCGGAAAAGAGATAGTAGCATTGTCCCTTCTCTCTTTTCTCTCATTATACACACACACACACACATATATATATATATATATGGTGGGCTTCTTTGGCCTCTTTTTTTGTATGGGCTTCTTTGGCCTCTTTTATTCTTATAAAGTCCGAAGTCTCATCCCGACTTGTGGGGGAATCATAGTCTTCATCATCCTTTCCTCACATGAGACAATGCTCTAATAATGAAGATCATCACACCTTTATTGATTTACAACTCAAGAATTACAACTCAATACTTAGAACAAAATATGACTCTATATGAATGCCTCCGGTGGTGTACCGGCATATGCAATGAATCAAGAGTGACATGTATGAAAAATTATGAAGGTGGCCTTGCCACAAATACGATGTCAACTACATGATCATGCAAAGAGCAATATGAAAATGATGGAACGTGTCATAATAAATAGAACGGTGGAAAGTTGCATGGCAATATATCTCGCAATGGCTATGGAAATGCCATAATAGGTAGGTATGGCGGCTGTTTTGAGGAAGGTAAATAATGGGTTCATGATACCGGCGAAGGTTGCGCGGCATAATAAAGGCTAGCAAAGTGGAAGGATGAATGTGCGTATGTCCATGGACTCACATTAGTCATAAAGAACTCATATACTTATTGCAAAAGTCTACTTGCCCTCAAAGCAAAGTACTACTACGCATTCTCCTAGGGGAAGGGTTGGTAGGAGTTAACCATCGCACGATCCTGACCTCCACTCATAAGGAAGACAATTAAAAGAGTATCCCATGCAACAAATTTGTCACATAACTTTTACCATACGTCCATGCTACGGGACTTGCCAACTTCAACACAAGTATTTATCAATTTCATAATTACCCAACTAGCATGACTCTAACATTACCACCTTTATATCTCAAAACAATTATCAAGCATCAAACTGATCCAGTGTTTAATGCACTTTCTATGATAGTTTTTATTATGCCCAACTTGGATGCTCATCATTCTAGGACCAAATTTATAACCATAGCAAATACCATGCTGTTTTAAAAGACTCTCAAAATAATATAAGTGAAGCATGAGAGATCGACAATTTCTACAAAATCAAGCCACCGTCGTGCTCTAGAAAATATAAGTGAAGCGCATAGAGCAAAACTATCTAGCTCAAAAGATATAAGTGAAGCACATAGAGTATTCTAATAAATTCTAAATCATGTGGGTTAATCCCAAAAGGTGTGTACATCAAGGATGATTGTGGAAAACTAAAAAGCAAAGAATCATATCATACATGACGCTCCAAGCAAAACACATATCATGTGGCGAATAAAAATATAGCTCCAAGTAAAGTTATCGATAGACGAAGATGAAAGAGGGGATGCCTTCCAGGGCATCCCCAAGCTTAGGCTTTTGGTTATCCTTGAATATCTTGGGGTGCCATGGGCATACCCAAGTTTAGGCTCTTGCCACTTCTTATTCCATAGTCCATCAAATCTTTACCCAAAACTTGAAAACTTCACAACACAAAACTCAACAGGAAATCTCATAAGCTCCGTTAGTGCAAGAAAAACACACACCACATAAGGTACTATAATGAACTCATTCTTTATTTATATTGGTGTTAAACCTACTGCATTCCAACTTCTCTATGGTTCAAACCCCTTGATACTAGCCATAGATGCATCAAAATAAGCAAACAACACACGAAAAACAGAATCTGTCAAAAACAGAACAGTCTGTAGAAATCTGTAACTCTCGAATACTTCTAGAACTCTAAAAATCCTACCACAATAGGAAGTACTGGTAAATTTGTCTATTGATCTACAGCAAAAAGAATCAATGCAAAATCACGTTTCTGTGAATTACTAAAATTATTTTTGTGCGTGCAAAGTTTCTGTTTTTCAGCAGAATCAAATTAACTATCGCCGTAGGTTATCATATAGGTTCTACTTGGCACAAACACTAATTAAAACATAAAAACACATATAAACA
Source organism: Triticum aestivum (assembly GCF_018294505.1). Lineage (NCBI taxonomy): Eukaryota > Viridiplantae > Streptophyta > Magnoliopsida > Poales > Poaceae > Triticum > Triticum aestivum. The sequence goes on along the minus strand of NC_057810.1, from coordinate 545,630,131 downwards.
GAAGCTATATGGAATATTTATTACTAAACAGAAGCAAAAATCAAGAAACAAAAATAAATTTGGGTTGCCTCCCAACTAGCGCTATTGTTTAACGCCCCTAGCTACGCATAAAAGCGAGGATAGATCTAAGTAGTGCCATCTTTGGCATTCAATTCATAAGTAGCTCGCATGATAGATTCATAAGGTAATTTAACTTTCTTTCTAGGGAAGTGTTCCATGTCTTTCCTTAATGGAAATTGGAATCTAATATTCCCTTCCTTCATATCAATAATTGCACCAATCGTTCTAAGGAAATGTCTACCAAGAATAATAGGACATGAAAGATTGCAATCTATATCAAGAACGATAAAATCTACGGGCACATAATTCCTATTTGCTACAATAAGAACATCATTGATCCTTCCCATAGGTTTCTTAATGGTGGAATCCGCAAGGTGCAAGTTTAAAGAGCAATCATCAAATTCATGGAAACCTAGCACATCACATAAAGTTTTTGGAATCATGGAAATACTAGCACCCAAATCACATAAAGCATAACACTCACGATCTTTAATTTTAATCTTTATAGCAGGTTCCCACTCATCATAAAGTTTTCTAGGTATAGAAACTTCCAAATTAATTTTTTCTTCATGAGATTGCATCAAAGCATCAGCAATATGTTTGGTAAAAGCTTTATTTTGACTATAAGCATGAGGAGAATTCAACACGGATTGCAACAAGGAAATACAATCTATTAAAGAACAACTATCATAATTAAATTCCTTGAAATCCATAATAGTGGGTTCAATGCTATTTAAAGTCTTGACCTCTCCAATCCCACTTTTACCAAATTTAGCATCAAGATCTAAAAACTCCGAATTGTTGGAACGCCTTTTAACTGAAGTTGACTCATCTCCAGTCCCATCATATCAAGATTCATATTGCAAAACAAGGATTTAATAGGGGATACATCAATAACTTTTAGATCTTCATCATTATTTTCTCCTAACCCTTCTGGTTTGGCAGCCATCTTATTGACCAAGGTGGCTTGCTTATCAGAAATTTGGGCTATTGATTTTTCAAGACGAGCAATCTGAGAATTCAAACCATAAAATTCTTTAGACATATCATCAAGCTCTTTGTTCATATACTCCATATAGCTTTTTTGTTCCTTAAGCTCTTTTCTAAATAAACTATGATGCTCAAATTGTAAAGTCATAAAACTTCTAATGTTTAATTCAATCTCTTCCAACCTTCTAAGATGAAGGTCGAAGTTCTTAGGCAAAGCCATAAGGGCGAACAGGCACACAAGAAGACAAGTGAAAGAGAGAGGAGAATGGGAAAGAGAGGGTGAATAATATGGCAAGGGTGAAGTGGGGGAGAGGAAAACGAGAGGCAAATGTCAAATAATGTAATGCGAGGGAGATGAGTTTGTGATGGGTACTTGGTATGTCTTGACTTTAGCGAAGACCTCCCTGGCAACGGCGCCAGAAATCCTTCTTGCTACGTCTTGAGCTTGCATTGGTTTTCCTTGAAGAGGAAAGGGTGATGCAACAAAGTAGCATAAGTATTTCCCTCAGTTTTTGAGAACCAAGGTATCAATCCAGTAGGCGCCTCCTCAAAAGTCCCACGCACCTACACAAACAAACAAGAACCTCGCAACCAACGCAATAAAGGGGTTGTCAATCCCTTCACGGCCACTTGCGAAAGTGAGATCTGATAGAGAAATATGATAAGATAAATATTTTTGGTATTTTTATGATATAGATTGGAAAGTAAAAGATGAAAATAAAAGATAGATGAAAACTTATATGATAAAACATAGACCCGGGGGCCATAGGTTTCACTAGTGGCTTCTCACAAGATAGCATAAGTATTACGGTGGGTGAACAAATTATTGTCGAGCAATTGATAGAAAAGCGCATAGTTATGAGATTATCTAGGCATGATCATGTATATAGGCATCACGTCCGTAACAAGTAGATCGAAACGATTATGCATCTACTACTATTACTCCAGACATCGACCGACTCCTGCCTGCATCTAGAGTATTAAGTTCATGAAGAATAGAGTAACACATTAAGAAAGATGACATGATGTAGAGGGATAAACTCAAGCAATATGATACAAACCCCATCTTTTTATCCTTGATGGCAACAATACAATACGTGTCTTGCTGCCCCTGCTGTCACTAGGAAAGGACATCGCAAGATTGAACCCAAAGCTAAGCACTTCTCCCATTGCAAGAAAGATCAATCTAGTAGGCCAAACCAAACTGATAATTCAAAGAGACTTGCAAAGATAACTTAATCACACATAAAAGAATTTAGAGGAGATTCAAATATTTCTCATAGATAAACTTGATCATAAACCCACAATTCATCGGATCTCGACAAACACACCGCAAAAAGAGTTACATCAAATAGATCTCCAAGAAGGTCGAGGAGAACTTTGTATTGAGATTCAAAGAGAGAGAAGAAGCCATCTAGCTAATAACTATGGACCCGAAGGTCTATGGTAAACTACTCACAACTCATCGGAGAGGCCTTGGAGATGATGTAGAGGCCCTCGGTGGTCGATTCCCCCTCCGACGGAGCGCCGACGAAGGCTCCAAGATGGTATCTCGCGGATATAGAAGGTTGCGGCGGTGGAAATAGTTTTCTGTGGTGCCCCTGGATGTTTTTGGGGTACATGGGTATATGTAGGAGGAAGAAGTACGTCGGCGCAGCAACGAGGAGCCCACGAGGGTGGGGGGCGTGCCCAGCCCCAGGGGGCGCGCCGGGCACCCTCGTGGCCGCCTCGTTCGTTGCTTGACGTCTACTCCAAGTTCCCTGGATTGCGTTTGTTCCAAAAAGATCGCTCCCAAAGGTTTCATTTCGTTTGGACTCTGTTTGATATTCCTTTCCTTCGAAACACTGAAATAGGCAAAAAAACAACAATTTGGGCTGGGCCTCTGGTTAGTAGGTTAGTCCCAAAAATGATATAAAAGTGTAGAGTAAATCCCATAAACATCTAAAACGGGTAATATAATAGCATGGAACAATCAAAAATTATAGATACGTTGGAGACGTATCAGTAATATAGTTGTAAAAGAATATCACCTTGTAGACAGTGGCCCCTGATGCTCTATTCAGTGTTCAAAAAGAAGAACCAAACAGAGGATCAAAATATTTTTCACAGGAGTCTAACATAAAATGTCTGTGAATAAGCAGGCATCACTGCTAGCCGCTGCCGCTCATACTGCGGAGGTCTCCTGCTTGACGCGAAATATGGAGCAGGCCGAGGAAGAACTCGGCCTCGTGAAGAAGCAACTAGAGGACAGCCACGGTATGCTCTAACTGGTGCTTTATATTTGGGAGGGATGAAAAGTTTGTACTGACTGAAGTGTCATGCACTTTATTAGGGGCCGTGACCGAAGTAGCGGCCCTCAAGAAGGCGTTGGCCGAGGCCGAGGACAAAGCGGCTAAGGAACGTGCCGCGCGCGAGAAGCAGGAGGCCCGGGTCAGCGAGTTCCAGCAAGAGCTCCAGGCCATCGTCAAAAAGTACGAGTCCTTGGAGTGTAATTCAAAGACTCAGGAGTCCGAAGTTGCCAAGGCCTGCCAGAGCATGCAAGATGCCCGAGCCGAAGCCCAGAGTGCCCCCAAGAAATCCACGTGGCCCAGGATATCGCGGCGGGTAAGGCTTATATTATGCAAAAGCAAGTGTGTGAAGGAAGCATTCCTTTTACTTACCCGAATTTGGAATTTTGTTCAGGAGCGTTTGCAGATGTGCCGCGCAGCATATCAGATGTTGCAGAGTTCTTTCAAGCCGAAGAAGGGAGCTCTACGGAGAAGCTGTTCTGGTCTCAATACCTTGGATCAGAACATCCATCGCCCCTTAGCAACCAGCTAAAGCAGTTGGTCGAGCTGCACAAGGCGGCCGAACTGGCCATGAAGGACCTGATAGTCCGGCTATGGCCTACCGAGCCCATGCCTAGTAGCTACTTCGGACTCATGAAGCGGCTGGTCAGTGCCTGCCCTCGGCTTGATTCTATCAAGCGGTCGGTCTGCATTGAAGGTGCGCGGATGGCTTTCGCCCGCGCCAAGACACACTGGGCGAAGATGGATGCCACAAAGTTGATGACCGAGGGTCCGCCAGAGGGCAAGGAGCATCGCAAGCCCGAGAAGTACTATGATAGTGTCATGGAGGGATCCCGCCTTGTGGCAGAGCAATGTGCCAAGGATATCATTTTCCCATGAAAGCATTATTTTATCCTGTCTTGTACTATGGAACAAGGTCTTTATGTAATGTAATGCTTGTTATTTAAAATTTTACCTCCTATGCGGCTGTTTATGAAATCTGAGAGTTGGCTAGTCGTCGGCTTCTGCCCCCACATAGCTAGTACAGGGGTATTCAAGATAAATCTAAACACTCTTTATCCAAATTTTTGGTCCTTTAAGGAGGTGTTTAGCGCAACGAACAAGGCAATCAGACTATATAGCTTTATCACCCTCACACAGCCATAGGAGTTCTACAATTTTAAATTTTGGCATAGCCCCTGGTATTCGGAAGGCCGAAGTTGGGGTGCTATACACGCCTAATCAGACAAAAACCGATTTCTCGTATAAAGCGGAAAAAATCTCTAGTGATTTGAAAACCTCTCGAACATCTCACCAGCTCTCACCGCATCATGACAGTAAGTTTTCGGCTTTCTCTACTGAGGCGCTTGTCCAGAAGAACCGGAACACAATCGCATTAGTTCTCCCTTTACTACCCTAGCCGATATAGCGGAACATAGGGTAGCAAGCACAAGAGCCGGGCAACCCAACTATTGACCAAAGACATGATTCAGAGCCGATGCATATAATGCTATAAGTTCGGGGTGCCGAACTATAGTATAAAAGTGTTCGGACTTTCTTGTCGTGTTATGGGGTAAAATTAAGCCCCTGGCGAATTAAGGCGTACCAAAATGTACGGGTGTACTTGAAAATAGATGGACAAGGAAAAATTTAAGTAATGGGCAAACGCTGCAGATTATTTTTCATTGTAACTTGATTGATACGTCAAGGCGTATCTGTACAAAGTAGTGCAATAAGCAAATAAGGCTATTTAACATGCCACGATCTAGAGCGAGCTGCGTGCAGGTATTTAAAACAGGTACGACGATCATTAGCAAAGACCACCTGGGTATTCCCTTGTACGTCCGAGCCCCTAGCTTTCTTGGCGTATCCATCCCGCTACGGGTCTGATGAGCAGGTTTATCAGAAAAGGCCTTGAGAGGTGAAAAAACCTAAAAGAAAGAGAAAAAGTGAAGGTATGCGGATCCAGGAGCGATTGAGCCGCATTGTGGGTCGTAGTGTAGCTGTGCCTCCGTCCATGCCCATGGTATTTTAAGTGCGTAGTTGTGTACGCACGGCACGAATTTCGCCGCTTTATTGGGGCTGGGACGAAGGCCGGATTGCTAGCTGAGTTGTGGGCGAGCCGCATGGTCCTGTTGTAGAGTAGCGCAAACCCGCTTAACAGTGTCCGGGGGCTTTATTGCCGAATTGAGGTTTTGCCTAAGGAGGCTATTCTATACTTCTGCAGCAAGGGCCGCGGTGTGCTCCTCAGTGCGGAGGGAGCGCCCCGTATTTCCATTGACTATTATAACACTGCAGGGTTCGGGCATCTTGAGCTTAAGGTAGGCATAGTGCGGCACCACATTGAAACGGGCAAATGCGGTTCGTCCGAGCAGTGCGTGATAACCACTGCGGAAGGGGACAATATCGAAGTGTAGCTCTTCGCTTTGGAAATTATCCGGGGATCCGAAGACCACTTCCAATGTGATTGAGTCCGTGCAGCAGGCCTCTACACCTGGTATGACACCTTTAAAGGTGGTTTTGGTGGGCTTGATCCTTGAGGGATCAATACCCATTTTGTACTCTGTCTCCTGGTAAAGCAGGTTCAGGCTGCTACCACCGTCCATAAGGACACGTGTGAGGTGGAATCCGTCAATAATAGGGTCAAGCACCAGTGCGGCTGAACCACCGTGACAGATACTGGTCAGATGGTCCCTTCTATCGAAGGTGATCGAACAGGAGGACCACGGGTTGTATTTTGCGGCGACTGGCTCCATCGCGTAGACGTCCCTTAGTGTGCGCTTCCTCTCCCTTTTGGGGATATGGGTAGCATATATCATGTTCACCGTTTTCACTTGGGAAGGAAACTTCTTATGTCCCCCTGTGTTCAGCGGCCAGGGTTCCCTGTCATCGTCACTTTGCGATCCTTTTTCCTTGTTTTCAGCATTTAACTTGCCGGCCTGTTTAAAGACCCAACATTATCTGTTGGTATGATTGGTTGGCTTATCGGCGGTGCCGTGGATTTGGCACGGACGATCGAGTATGCGGTCCAGCTGGAAGGCCCCGGATTGCTTCTGTTAAATGGCTTTTTCCGCTGCCCGGACTTTGAGCCACTAAATACGGCATTGACGGCCGTGTCTTCAGAGTTTTCGCCATTGTTTCGATGCTTGTGTTTACTGTGTCGGGGCTTGCCGTTACTATCTCTGGCTTCGGAAGTGCTAGGCTTACTTGAGGTGTTGTTGCTACGAGCTAGCCAGCTATCCTCGCCCACGCAAAAGCGGGTCATGAGCATCGTGAGGGCTGCCATGGACTTCGGCTTCTATTGGCCGAGGTGTCGGGTGAGCCACTCGTCGCGGATGTTATGCTTAAAGGCTGCTAGGGCTTCAACGTCCGGACAGTTGACGATTTGGTTCTTTTTAGTTAAGACCGAGTCCAGAATTTCCTGGCAGACTCTCCGGGCTGTTGGATTATATGACTTAAGTCATCGGCATCGGGAGGTCGGACATAAGTGCCCTGGAAGTTGTCAAGGAATGCATCTTCCAGGTTCTCCCAACTGCCAATGGAGTTTTCGGGCAGACTATTCAACCAGTGCCTAGCTGTTCCCTTGAGTTTTAGCGGGAGATACTTGATGGCATGAAGGTCATCGGCACAGGCCATATGTATATGGAGAAGGAAGTCCTCGATCCATACCGTGGGATCTATTGTTCCATCATATGATTCAATGTTTACGGGTTTAAACCCTTCTGGGAATTCATGTTCCATTACTCCATTAGTGAAGCAGAGGGGGGGTGCGGTGCCTCCGTGTCGGGCTATGTCGGGACGTAGATCGGATGGAGCCAGTCTGCGGTATTTGGCCCGGACAGTTTTGTGCTTGTTATATCCGGCTAGGTGGCCGTCGTTGCACGTTGGGGCGCGCCCCCGTGATCCGTAGATTGACTTGGTTTGTCCTGCTCTATTTTCCAAATCGTACCGCGGGTCGTGTGTGTATCCCGAGCTGTTGTGTTTGTATTTGTTTTATGAGGCGGTGCCGGCTGGTGCTCGGGCTAAATTGCCATTTTATCTCGGCCACGCGATGGTCGATCAGCCGCATTATGCGCTGGTAGCACCAACTCCGGCGCCTCATCATCAAATTGAGGTAGAAATTTGTGCTTCGGGTAACTTTTTGTTGGGCGTTCGAGTACGTATTCCTCAGCTGCCAGGACCTCAATCCATCTGTCAGTGAGCAGATCTTGATCAGCTCGAAGCTGCTGCTGCTTCCTCTTCAGGCTTTTTGCAGTGGCTATAAGCCGGCGCTTGAAATGCTACTGCTCAACGGGATCCTCAGGCACGATAAATTCTTCGTCGCCGAGGCTCACCTCGTCCTCGGAGAGGGGCATGTAATTGTTGTCCTCTGAGTCGTTGTTCACGGCCTGTTCATTGGGGCTGGCTCGCCATCTTCCCATCCAGCCTGTTCGAAACTTGGCTTGGCAGGGTCTTCATTGTCTTCGGCATCGTCCAGAGTGCTATTATCTCTTGTGCCGGTATCGCTATTTTTACCATGGCGTGATTTAGAGCGGCGCCGTTGATGTCGGCGCTTAGTCTACTTCTCAAGAAGTTTCTCCTCAACCGGATCTTTTATGTCATCGCGATTGTCTTCTTTGGATGTATCCACCATGTATATATCGTATGAGGAGGTGGCTGTCCAGCGCCCTACGGGCAGTGGTTCCTGTTCATCTTCGGCATCGTCGTCCATACCGTCGATGCCTTCGGAGTCGAAATCAAGCATGTCGGTCAAATCATCGACAGTGGCTATCAAGTGGGTGGTGGGTGGGTAACGAAGTTCTTCGTTGTCCGCTTCCCACTCAAGCCGGACATAGTTCGGCCAAGGATCTCCTGACAAGGAGAGAGACTTTAATGAGTTTAACACATCGCCTAAGGGCGAGAGTTGGAAGATGTCCGCGGAGCTGAACTCTAAGATCGGCGCCCGGTTAGATTCGATGGGTGCGGATACACGCGGTTCGGAGCCTATGGCCGGAGATGAGTCCGAGGTTCTGATGACACAGGCCTCGTTGGAGGTCAGATATGTGTTTGGCTCTAACTCCGTTGAGTCTGTGGCATCCGTGGCGAGGTTGAACCTCCCGTCCTTGGATGGCGCGCTCTGCTATGGATCTAGGGCCAGTGCGGTTACAGGCGCGATCTCCCGCACATAGTCTGCTGACAGATTTAGGTCATGTTCCTCGTGGCGGCCGGGCGTGGCTGTCATAGGCTCGAATCCATTGATGATCAAGTCTCCGTGGATGTCGGCGATGTAGTTCAAGCTTCCATACCTGACCTGATGTCCAGGGGCGTAGCTGTCGATCTGCTCCAGATGGCCAAGCGAGTTGGCCCGCAGTGCGAACGCGCCGAACACGAAGATCTGTCCGGGGAGAAAAACCTCACCCTGGACGGTGTTGTTGTAGATGGTCGAAGGAGCCATCAAGCCTTATGGTGACAACATAGTGGAAATCTCAATGAAAGCACCAATGTCGGTGTCAAAACCGGCGGATCTCCGGTAGGGGGTCCCGAACTGTGCGTCTAAGGCTAATGGTAACAAGAGGCGGGGGACACAATGTTTACCTAGGTTTGGGCCCTCTCGATGGAGGTAATACCCTACTTCCTTCTTGATTGATCTTGATGATATGAGTATTACAAGAGTAGATCTACTACGAGATCGTAGAGGCTAAACCCTAGGAGCTAGCCTATGATTATGATTGCTATTTTCCGACGGACTAAACCCTCCGGTTTATATAGACACCGGAGGGGCTAGGGTTACACAGAGTCGGTTACAGAGAAAGGAATCTTCATATCCAAATCGCCAAGCTTTCCTTCCATGCAAAGGAGAGTCCCATCCGGACATGGGACGAAGTCTTCCATCTTGTATCTTCATAGCCCAACAGTCCGGCATACGCATATAGTCCGGCTGTCCAAGGACCCCTTCTTAATCCAGGACTCCCTCAGCCGACGCCGTGGGTGACATCTCCATGGCGGCTCTCCCCCTGTGCGAGGCCCCTTCGGCAGCGAAGGCCATACCAACCTGATCTGCTACTGCTGCTCTGTCTCTCACTCGCTCGCTCACGCTGCCGCTGCTGCTGCTCTGCTCTCCCCCTCGCTCGTGCTTCTGCTCTGCTCTCGCTCACGCTGCCGATGCTGGTACACAGGCTGTTGTAGCTACACGAGTTGCTGCTCTGGCTCTAGTTCGCGCTGGTCCTCCAGGCGCTGCAGCTTCAGCTGCTATCTGCTATTGTGTTCCCCGTCGATCGCTTGCTGATTTAGATCACTGTTTCTCTACTACTAGTGCTCGAGCGGCCTAAACTACATGTGAAGTGCCTCTCTGCTACCAGTGCGTTCAGTTTTGATAGTAACATTCAGATTCCACAGTAAATTTCAATTTTGACAGTTAAGTCTAGAATCAACACTTTTTACCTCATCTATTGTAGTCGGGTGTTTTTTGGTGATGTAAATTTTACATCTATCACTTTTTGGTAATGTATTTTACATCATCTATTGGAGATGCTATTAGAATCACACTTGAGATTAATGATGTCTGTCTTGTACTGCTTCAGCCTCGATGTCTTATAGCTCACCGGAGCTGCTCCAATGATGGAACCATCCATCACAACAGAGCAGTGCCCTAGACGCCATCTACAGATTCCCCAGATCTTCCTCCACACCTTCGACAGCCACCTAAGCCTCAACTTCTTCAGCGAATAACCCAATGATGCCGAGGTCGACACGGCTACGTCAAAGAGGTTGTGCACTTGTCGCATCACTTATTACTCTACATTCATGTCGATCCATTAGGGCTATTTTGGTTCAAAGGAAAAACTGAAGGAAAAACATAGCAATAGGAAATTTTCCTATGGCACTCTACTATTCAATTATTCATGCATTTTGTCGAAAGGAATGGAACAAAATATCCACCTGGACCTACTTTTCGAAATCCTATGCATCAAAACAAGACCAAGTGCATTAGTGGCAGAATAACATTCTAACTGTACATGCTTTCATATGGTTTCACTTTAATTTGGCCATGTTTCTTTGCATTCCTCTGCTCTTCCAATTCATGTGAACCAAACACCCAAGTTGACAGAAATCTTGTGTTTACAAATGCTCTGTTTACCACATGCATTCCTATCCTATTCCGGTGTTTTTCCTATCCATGCGTTTTTAGAATCCTGCAAGCGAAAGGAGCCCTTACAGAATTACTTCAGTTATAGGTAAGTGTCGAAGAAAACTTTGTGTGGTTTGTCCTGCTCCTGCCGCGGCGTGGTCCACCTCATCTGAGCTGCTCCATCGACAGAAGCGTCCACCAAAGCAGACATCACGACTCCTGGCCGTCTCTCACGACTCCCCACATGTTTAGTTTCTGTATCATATATGGGAATTATGCAGTCTCATCTCTTTTAGCCAGCCATAACATATGTGAAATATACAATGCCATTGTGTTTAACCAGGCATCATATATTTGAATGATATCTTGCCCATCCTTTTCTTCATTACATTTTCATTTGTCGACAATGTTTGTACATTAAACTACTCTTCCTGTGAATCAGCCATTTGAGTGGATGATGGAAAAATCTGGAATGAAAACAAGGTCTTCATAGCAGACAGTGCTGCTTGTCAAAGCAGATTTCTTGTTGGGCCCCGATAGCTCCCCAAAGATGGATTCAGAAACAGATGACCAGTCCTATTCCCCTACTGAGGTGTATGCTCTAACTTGGCATGGTTATACTGCTCATATATTGCATATGGAGTCTTGCATTGCATAATTTAGACATCATATACACAATATTCAACACCATGTTCTTAGTTCAGACATCATATATGTGAATGCCCCATGCTTAGCATATAAATCACATATGTGAATTAAATCATGCGATCTTGATTACTTAGATAACATGTATGTGAATTATGTCATGCGAACCTGTTTACTAAAGACATCATATAATTATCTCATGCCATCCTGTTTAGTTAGTCATCATATCTTTTGAATTATGCCATGCCATGCTATCCAGTTTAGATAGACATCATATATGTGAAATTATGTCATGCTATCCTTTTTAGTTAAACAATATACATGTCAACTATTGCATGCCCTCTTTTCTCCACACTATCTATTGCATCTGTCTCTCATACAATGTCTGTACATTCAATTATGTTTCCTGTTTATCAGCCATTTGGATTGGAGCGGGTGATGGCACTATCTAGCGGACTAAAAATACGATCTTCAAATAAAACAGTGCTACCTCTTGGTGGAGATAGCACCCCGGTTGTACATGCACAAGAACCAGCCATACCACACATAACAAAGACTCTCGCAGATTGTACCCCTACTACGATGGACAGAGAACCAGCTTCACCCAATCTAACACCAACACCAGCAGATAGTAACCTTGTCCCTATTGACACAACACCATCTCCACCACAGAGCTCCCAAACAAGAGCAGTTAGTAAGGCAACTCTTCCAATGCCCAAAGTGCCAGTACTACCACGGTGAACCCCAGCTCCACCAGTTAGTACACCTATTCCTGTGAGGAAGCACAACCAGTCATTCGTAGTTTAGCATCTATCACATTTGATGTTGTTAAATCCTATGTGCGTATATTCCCATCCTAGAAATATTATACCAAAGATGAAGGAAAATGCCAGTTGTGGGTGTTGTCCAGGAGTTATGTGTAAGTAATGTTATTCATGGCAATTACTTTACTTTGTCCCATACATTCTACCTCCATGATGGTTATAATACAACAAATGTTCCCATTTTTCTCTGTAGAGAAGGACCGATTTGGAAACTCATGATGAGGTAACCTGTGCTAATACCTCTTCTATCTTCAAGAATGTTTGGTGGCAATATTGAAATTACCTGAAGAAAACGTACTTCACTGGCAAAGAAACTCATCAAATTCCCTTACGTTCTCCTGGGACACATTTACTGGACGATGACTGGGAACACCTTGTTCTATACTGGTCCTGAACCAAGAATGTGGTAAGGTCTGAGCTCATTTTTTATTTTTAAGTACTATATGCTTGTGTCTTACTATACTCTGCTGATGTAGAACAAGTGCTTAAACTTGAAGAACAATTGTTCTCATTTAAGATTCCATTGCTATCGTGCATACTGCTTTGCTCTTGTATCACTGTATTTAGTCATACAAACTTATTTTTAAATTGAAGGATCCAATCAAAACTCCAATGGCACAACAGGTATGTTTACACATGTTTCTTTAACAGGTTTGCTCTTATAAATAGCTTTGTTGATTTCAATTTCAATTGTGTATACAGTTGACTTCTCATATCATGCACATTACTGGCATCACAACAGAGCCAATAGTGTTGTTGTACATGTAGACCTGTGGTACCCATCTGAAATCTTGTTGTGCTGTGTAGTGTCCCACGCTTTGTATTCTTTCAGTGTTGCTTTGTCTTGAACTGATATGATTTGAACTGTGTCTCTATTTTGATTTGGCAAGACAATGCAGTGACCATAGGACATATATATTGTTTGTTTGATGCTTTTATTATGTACTACTTGGCAATAAAAGACTTGGTAGTTTAATCCTGTCCACCTTACTAATGAACTGGTTCACCAAAATGAGTTTCATATACTAGTACATGCTAAACATGTTATGTGTCTGCTTGTTTCTTCTTTTAGAATGCTGACAGAATATTGGGGAAGAGTGCCTTATTAAGCAATGGTAAGAAAGTAATGCAGATAAGGTTCAGGATAGTAAGACATCCTTGTTGGTCTCCAACAAAGCTAATAAAACAGCTAAGGAAAACAATCTTAAAGACAGTGAGACAACCCCAAAGTCCTGTCTTGGTTTAGTGTTCGAGTTACTGGCCACTATTGCTGGCACAAGCCATTCAAACTCACTGTTTGAATCAGTTTGGTTTCTTGAGTCTCAACTACAAGATGAAAGACATCGATCAGCTGTGTTGTGACAAGAAGCCGAAGGACTGCGGAAGTCCCTGAAGCATTCAGATGCATACTTTCTGGTGCAACAACAAGCGTTGGAGGACTTAGCGCCAAACAGGACAAAGCTAGCATGCTTGCTAAGCTTATTGCCAGCATGGTGGATACTCAGGATAATGTTTCTTGAGCTCTCCTGAAGTTGTTTCAGTTATGAACTTGTTTTGCTATCGCTTTTATTTGCACTGGTGGCCAAGATGGTCAGTGTATGTAATATGCTACTTTGTTCCCTATATTTGCACTAGTGGCGAACTTTGATGCCCAATGGATGTAATATGTGTAATATCCGTAATAGCCTAGCATTAGTTGCATGCTTATTTATATCCTTATTGTCTTGTTTAGTTGTTTGTTTGTAGTCACTACAGTTCCTTTTCTGTGTTTTTCTAGTGGCCACAATAGCCTATTTTTGGTAACTAGGCCAAAATAACCATGGCAACACACGGACTGTTGTAACCATGGTCCTGTTACCTGATGTAGTGACCATGGCCCTGCTACCCACTGTAGTGACCATGGCCCTCCAAGGGTTGTACGATCCATGGTCCTTCTACGGGCCGTATGATCCATGGGCCTTCTACGGGCCGTAGGATCCATGGGCCTTCTACGGTCCATATAATCGTCTCGCCGAACATGGGTCGTACTATTCGTGGACCAATAACGGTCTGCAAAATGGGCCATAAACGGTCTAGAGTGGAAATTGTTTGTTTTACGGCCCGACCATAACAGGCCGTATTTGACGATGCTATGAAAACAGCCCAACGGGTTAACGGGGCACAAACAAGCTGACTATAACTACGGGCTGAATTTGGCCCACAAGCGGAACATGCTAGTAACGGACCGTAAGTAATCAAATTCTAGAAATGAGCCCAAGAATAAAGGGGCCCTTGGAAGGCCGAAAGTTAACACAGGCTGGAAACGGCCGACAGAATAATGGGCCATTAATGGGTATAAAGCGATACACTATTCATTATGGGCCAGTTTCATCTTGGGATTTTAATGGGCCAAGAGCTACAAAGGGCCTCCTATGGGCCGAAAGACGTCATGGGCCATACATGGGCCAAAAGTTACAACAGGCTAGAATCATATTGGATGGCCCAGATGACGCTACTGGGCCAAATTCGGGTAGGCCGTAACGGGCCATGAGTTAGCGGGCTGTAAACGGGCTATATGCGAACAGGCCGTTAACAGGCTTCCCGTGGGCCAGCCCGCTACCTTTTGACCAAGTCAAACGGGCCGGCCTTTTCACTAGAATGGGCCTCTATTAGGCTGTGCCACATGTCGGCGGCGCCTTCGGTCCAATGAGTGGATGACATCTATCCCAACGGTGAGCCAACACGTGGTTCCTCTAGCCATTGAGAATTTTACACATGGAAAATCCCCATTAGTCTGGGTTGTTAACGGGTTATCGGATCCAAAACCGGAACCCGCTAGCTTAACAGTGACCCGTTATGATGGATGCAACATGTTGGTTACCCTTGACGAAAGCAATTCTATGACGCGCTATTTATCATCACGGAAATGGACACTTCCGTGATGATAATTTTGGTAATGTCATGGAACACTTCTACGACAACACATGTATGACTATCTTGATTCTGTCATAAAATCGTCATGGATATACATGCATGACAGAAAATGTGACCTACTGTGACAAACACCTATCATCACGGAAGTGTATTTTTTTGTAGTGTAGATGTATCTATAAGACATGGATATATGCATGAAACTATGCTGGAAAGTAAAATACCATTTACCTCCCGTGGAGAATGAAAGTAGTATACTGTTCATCAATCACTTACTCTGTCACTGCCCTTCTGGGCCAACTCATGACTCATCGAGATCTCATCTCATGATCATGCTCACAACAACTCCGTGACTTCTCACGACTATCTCATAATCCGAGTCACCACATTCTTCATAGCTCATTAGTTATCAAATTATTTATATCAGGTTTATCCTCCATTTCTGAGACCCAATAGTGTGACCTAGTACGAACTTGTGCCCATGACCTAGGATGCGGCTATCGATAGATTAAACACACACTCTACAAAGGTTAGCACATTGTACCCACATCACAGAACCCATGGCTTCGTACTCCCATTCGGGTGGACCAACGACGTTCCGACCAAACTGATCTACTGCCATGACACTCTCCCGGCCACTCCGACCAACTCCCCTTTGGGATCAGTCCTTGGTGGCCTCAATGCCACCTCATGACACCCAACGGCCACCGTCGTGGCAAAACAAAAACGGTCCCAAATGGGGACAAAAGCGCGCAAACAACTCGGGCCCACAAGGCTTATACCGGCCTACCTTATCAGGGTAGCACATAGGTATAACCTTCCCTAGTTGGAGGCACCGACGAGAGGCATAACAATAGACCGCATTAGGGCCTTCCCAGAAAAGGCAAATGTGGTTGGAAAAGCCCGGTTCTATGGCACTATAACTTGGTCCCATCGATGACGGAGGAGGTTGTTATTATTAAGTCATTTTTCTTAGCCACTCCACCTTCATCAACATTATGAGCATGATTAACATGAATGCATGAATGAGAATGTACCATACAAATGCATTAACAACCAAATAATACCAAGCTTCTAAATGTACAGCTATAGCATAGGAGGCAAGGCAATACATGATACAAGCATATCAACAATGTAACATAATCATTATAGCACTGATAAACATGGCATGAGACTACATCCAAAATATCAATATGATATTATTACTAAAAGTATTTTAGCTAACATGGCGAAAATATCATGAAGTAAAGGCATGACAAGGTAAGCAATATCAACACATAGCATAACACTACAAAAAAATACACTTCCATGATGATACGTGTTTGTCACAGTAGGTCGCGTTTTTTGTCATGCATGTACATCCATGACGATTTTATGACAGAATCAAGATAGTCATACCTCTGCTGTCGTAGAAGTGTTCCATGACATTACCAAAATTATCATCACGAAAGTGTCCATTTCCATGACGATAAATCGCGCGTCACAGAAGTGCTTTCGTCAAGGGTGACCGACACGTGGCATCCACCGTAACGGAACACTGTTAAGCTATCGGGTGGGGTTTTGGATCCGATAACCCGTTAACAGCCTCGACCAATGGGGATTTTCCATGTGTAAAATCATCATTGGCTGGAGGAGACACGTGTCAGGTCCGCGTTGGCACAGGTGTCACTCATCCAATGGGCGAGACGCGCCTATGATATGTTGACACGTGGACTGGCCCATCAAGTTTAAATGGGCCGGCCCAACTAAAGGCCCACAAGATTTTGCGGACCATAATGGGCCGGCCCAGCTAATCGCCCATGAGTTTTGCGGACCATAATGGGCTGGGCCAGCTAAAGGCCCACAAGATTTTGCGGGCCATAATGGGCTGGCCCAGGTAAAGGCCCACAAGATTTTTGTGTGCCATAATGGGCCGGCCCAGGTAAAGGCCCACAAGATTCTTGTGGATCATAATGGGCCGGCCCAGCTAAAGGCCCACGAGATTTCGCTGACATTAATGGGCCGGCCCAGCTGTAGGCCCACAAGATTTTGAGGACCCTAGTAGGTCGGCCCATTAACTAACTGCCATATTTTGGGCCAAATGCCAGCCCATATTTGATCCAGTCCATTAATGGCCTGCCACGTTCCGGGCCTAATAATGGCCCATATGAGATCCGGCCCGTTAAAAGCCTACCACGTTCTGGGCCAAATTACGGCCCAGATCAGGTCCGGCCCTTTAAGAGGCTTTGGGCTCAATTATGGCCCATGTCAGATTCGGCCCGTCAACTGGACGCTATGCTTTTGGGCCCACTTGCTAAAGGCCCCATTTAGTGATTCGGCCTGATATTAGTTTCGGCCTGTTAAGGGCCCATTTAACATTTTAGCCCTAAATTAATTTTGGCCTGTTAAAAGCCCGTCATATAGTTGGGCCTAACTACGACCCGGTTTGCATCTGGCCTGCTCGCAGCCGATATCTGATTGGGCCAAACAAGGACCGAGACAATTTTGGCCTGTTAAAAGCCCGTGATTTGATTCGCAAAATCATGGGTCGGGGTCCATTTCGGGCTGCTGCCGGCCCGTGAGCTGTTCGGCACGTTTCAGGCCCAACCTACTTCTCACCCTCCTAAAAGCCCATTGAGTTTTCTTGCGAAAAGAGGGTCGGGGTTACTCGGCCTATTAAAGGCCCGAATCTACTAGTGGGCCAGTTTAGTTTTGGCCTTTTAACGGACCAAGATGATGGGGCCCATGATGCAGATCATACATCGTGATTGCATGATGGCCCGATTATGTACCATAATTTTACGGTTTGGCCGGTTTACTGCGAAGACAGGATATATATACAGTAAAATAACTACAACATCGTGAATAAGAAAAAACCTAGACTATACAATAAAGAAATTATGGCATATTACATCCACTGGGCATCAAAGTTCGCCACTATGATAATAAAGCACAAGCAGACAGCAGATTACATACACTGGGCATCAAAGATCGCCACCAGTGCAAATAAACACGCCGACAAAATAATATACAAAACCGATAGCACTTCAATAGAGTTCAAGAAAGGTTAGCCCTGCTGGGGAGCTGCAACGCAAGCAGGTGAGCAAGATGATGAGACTGCGCTTGTTCAACACTTATATCTTCCTCACTCTGAAAGATAAACAGCCAGACAGATGACATGTTTTGCACATAAAAGTGTCAGTGCTGCCAATTCATCACATTTCTTACTGATGAATAAAGTGACATAGTTTAAAATTGCATTAACACAATATGGTATTGTTCAGGTCAAGACATGGCAGGAAATGACATTGTGAAGGAGTTGGCAGCTTCACGACACCACTGGATTACAGATCAAGAACTCATAAGTATCAATGGTTAGTGTGTTGTCAATCTATCCCATTTCAGATTGGCAAATAAAGAGACGGTTTAAATAATAGTAGAATGATATGACATTGTTCATAGTTAAGACATTGCAGAATATGACATTGTGCTGTAGTGGGTAGGTTCACCACACCACTGGATTACGGATGAAGAACATAAGCATACATGCATTGCAAAAGAAGATCACTTGCTCTGTATAGTTTAATTTACATGGTATGAGGAAGGAACTTGGTTGTACAAGTTAAAACTTAAATTGAGAAGGACAAACTTTTGTTTATGAACTACATAATAAACTTTAAACATGCAATTTGATGCAAACACCAAAAATAAACAACTGTTGTAGTCATGCCTAACCAAATATACACAACAAAGTTTGAAGGCTTGAGAAGGATAAACTTACATTACTGGTGAAGACGGGCTCTATAAAGCCCTTGTCCATGCTGATGGGGGGCAATTCAAGAATTTTACCACATAATCTTCTTCATAAGCATTGCCTTTATTCTACATTTTGCTAAGAGTAAATATAGATGTGATAATATACGAAAAAATGGAGAATATTTAAGATAAGATGAAGAGTGATGCTACATAACCAAGTAGCTATAAATGTATGTGCAACAATACATGCAAAAGGCACAGCCAAGAGCAATGCACAGCTAAACTTCTTCAGTACCAACCTTATGGTAAGAGTAAATATAGACCTGATGTGTAGAAAATGGAGGGCAAAGGAAAATAAGCTGCAGAGTGATGGTACATGAACAACTACCTGTCAATATAAGTACACTGATAAAGGACAACATGTACTTACAAGAACAATGCAGAGCTAAAAAAATTCATTGGCATTGGATATATTCTACACTAATGTAACCATTCATACAGGTCAAATAATTTGGAGTGAACAACTGGTAAGCAAGCAATCATGCATACTACTGTCACATAATGAACCAGGTATGTATGCAAGTACAATGATACAGGACAACAGGTACTAACAAGAGCAAAGTAGCGGGCAGCATATTTGCGATATCCTGTCGTTCTTTTCAAACCGGAATTCTTCTTCGAGCAGATTTCCTGCAAAAAAGATCCGTAAGGCACATGCGGAAAAGTAGAAGTTCAAATTGTCATGTGATTTCATAGACAGTACCTCATCCTGGGAACAAGACCAGTGCATAACAAGGTTTTTCCATTCAATGTCTTCTAAATTTAGCACAGGAGACTTCACCGGAAATTCGTTTATAGACTTGCCATCAAAGTGTGATTTCCTCAGGTAACACCGATACTACTGCAATGCTTTCTTGAAAAGCACAAGCAAGCTTTGCTCGTCATGACTATCTAGATTGACCCTCGCCTAGTTACAACAATGTAATGTAAATCATTGATGTGTTCAATTAGCAGAAAACAGGAAAATAATAACCATGAATAATAGCACTTACACGTAAGTTGGACAGGAAGATGTGAAAATGGTGTTTGTCTTCACTATAATCTTCCCATGATGGGAATATATGCACGTAGTCCCTAACAACATTGAAAGCATTATCTTTTAAACTAGGAATAAATGGAATGGGGTTCCAATCTGCAGGAATTGGCCGTCTCTGCAGTTGGGATAGGTCTTCGGCCGGTGGACTTGCTGTACTTTTTGCTGGAGTGGGATTTTTCCATGGTACGGCTGGTGCTATGGCAAATGAAATCGATATACCTTTTGCTGGAGTGCAGGTCCTGTGTGGTGGGGCTAGTGGTGTGGCTAGTGAAGTATGGGTACAGTTTGCTGGAGTCGGTCCTACGTTGTGTGTCACTGGTTTTACAGCCAATATAAGTGGGGCGTTGTCTGATTTCTCCGACACCACCACGTTTTTCAAGGACTTTGCTGGTGCTCCTTCAGGTTCGGCAATCACCCTCTTCCTTTTTTATGTCTGATGCATAAGAACAGCATTTGAGTGGAAAAACATGGTATGATGACAGATGGAATATGTATTGATAATGGATGGGCATGGCATCTCGAGTTATATGATGAGTAAACTAAGCAAATGGCCGTGCAACAAAGTAGAAGAAATGCAAGACAACATATGTAAGATACGCGCAATCAATAAAACCTTGCCAAATTAGAACATGCACCTTGATGGGTGAACAGGACAGGCCATCTACCTTTGACTCCCCGAGGTTAGAATAGTCATTAGGATGATATTCTGAACAAGAATCAACAGGTGGGGAGCGTATGAGTTTCATTACATCCAGAATGGAACTCAATGCTTTGGTGCCAATTTTGTAAGTCATTGCGGTGTTCCATAGTATTCTTCTGATGCGCAGATTCTGATATTCACTGTAATTGCGTATAATATCTGAGAACCATGAAAACATAAATAGTTGTGAGATTATCTTTGTAATGCAGATAATATTCTAATATAGGGGCGCCCCTGTAAACACTTGTGTGCTATCACTGGATTCTGATGAGAGAGCTCATGTGTGCTGTAATATGGTGTGTGCATTTATATAATCTGGCACAAGTACACACAAAAATAGGCTCCAGAAGTAAGGATAGTTGGCAGATGATAGGTTCATAATATACTATATAGAGAGTTTATTGCCAAACCATGATAACAAGAGCACACAACAACTAGGCAGATCATAGTGTACATAACAGGGGTACACCATAACCACGATTAAATCGGGAAAGTGGAACTGGCTTGAAAATACGGTGTTGTATTGCCGCTAGTAATTGAAAGCCTATCGATCACGTACAGGCCAGCTCTATCAGCTGTTGACTGCAGATGTCCCTGCGCCCCTTCCTGACAAGGAACATACTGTACGTACTAAATATAGAATAAACAAAGAGGAACATGTTAAAGAACAGAAGAGGAAGCATATTCTTGAGGTTCCGCTTCATTGCATACAATGTTGGTTGCCCACTCATGATGAATCACAGCGCCCAAAGAAATGCAATTCCATGTTGTCTCTCTATATGTGGCAATTTTGAACAAGAGTCATTAGGATCATATTCTGAACAAGAGTCGACAGGTGGGGAGCGTATGAGTTTCATTGCATCTAGAATGGCACTCGATGCCTTGGTGCCAATTTGTTATAAGTCATTGCAGTGTTTAGCTTCAAGAGTGGACTGCTGCTAGTGCGACACAAAGCAGCTACACAGATCATAGTGTAGATATAATGGGAAAACCTTAAGCATCAGAGTAAAATCAGCAAAGTGCAACTTGCTGAAATATATGTTGTAGTATTGCCGGTATGGCTAGAAAGGCTTCGGATACCAGTTCTCTTCAACTAAAGGTGCGGTAGTGTTAATATCAGTGTAACTCTCAAAGGCGACACAGCTTCCCGCATTTCCTTGCTATTCTTATAGGATTCAAGTGGGCAGGTGACTACAAATCCTATTCCTATGTTTACAAAATCCTATGAATGAAAGAGGCTCAAAGTGTCCATCACAACCGACCGTATAGACCTCGACACTGCAAATGCCCCTGCTCGTCTTCAGTACAAGGAACATACTGTACTACTATCATACTCCCTCCGTTCCAAAATATAAATCTTGGTAGAGATTTCCACTATGGATCACATAAAGATGTATCCAGATACATTTTAGAGTGTAGATTCACTCATTTTGCTCCATATGTAGTCCATGGTGGAATCTATACAAAGACTTGTATTTAGGAACGGAGAGAGTACATATTAAAGAAGAACGGAAGAGGAACATGGTAAAGAAGAGCAAGCGGATTTTGGATAATAAAATGTTGGTTGCGCAGTGCCCACACATCATGAACCAGAGCGCATTAAGAATGCAACTCCCAGCTGTCTCTCGACCATTTCAGGCGGTTGGATGAAGATCCTACGTCTCCTGACCCTTCTTCTTCCTCGTCTCTGATTCTTCCCATATAGAACACTGCACGGGCCGCCGGCCGGACCACCGACCCCCACCGCTTGTGTTCCTCCGCCATCCCCACCCCCCACCCCCGCCCAAACCCCCACCCGCGTTGAGTTTTCTTTGTTCGGCGAGGCCCCACAACCACCCGAGCCCCTTCGTTTGCACCGGCAAACTCCGGCGAGCTCTGAAAAATTTAGTCTACTGTGATTTAACTAGTGTGGAATATAAAAGGGGAAAACCATAAGCATTGGGAGTATAGTGTTGAGTGTGCCATGGCGGATCTGAAGGTGCAAACCGGACAAAGGCAACTTCGCAACCAAGACAAGAAATCAGAGTAAAGCAGTGGCGATCTATTTTCTTGCTTTGATAAATAAGTTGAGCAGATACGAAAGAGTACCGCCTCTGGTGCAGGGTCGTGTACGCATCTGCTGAGAATTTGATGGTGCTGCTATAGCGATGGCTATCGGCGGCGTGGAACCAGATCTAGGAGGGTAGACGGTGGCGGCGGGGCGCGGTGGATGAGACGGTCGTAGGAGCGGCGCCGGCAAGGTGGACGACGGCGGGGATGAAGCGAGAGGACGGGATGCAAGGATCCCGGTCCGAAGCCGTGGATGAGAGAGGTCGATCTCTTGTAATGGACGACGACGTCGGGGTATCAGCTCCGGCATGGTGGAGGAGGATGGCGGTGGATGGGGTGGCGGACGGCGGCGGACGGAGGAGGGTGGGTGGAGAGGGTGTTTTGGCACCCACGGAGTACGACTGGGGAAAGGGAGGTAGAGAGGAAGGGGGGAACCATGTATTCAGGGCGCGCTTGTCTCAAATGCGAGGAAATTTACAAACTTAGCCCCCGTTTCAAATTTCTACTACATCACAGCAACATTAGTCAGTTGGGGATAGGACGGTAATCTTGCATACACCGAATATTTGCCGACGAGGGTTTGTTTTGTGGCGCCCATCGTGTATGAATATGAATCGGGGAGGGAGTCAATTTCGGCCAAGGACACACTGTGTTTTGGCGCCCACCATGTACGAATCCGGGTGAGAGGCGGTTACGTCACGTTTGGATGAAATTACAAACCTACCCCTATGAAAACCTATAGAAATCCAGCAGATAGGCTTTGTGTGGCAGGGATAGGCAGTAGTAATTTCCATCTCGCAGATTTTGGTTTTGGGCGGTTACTGCGACTTTTCCCGCTTCATTCAAATTTTGCAGAGTGCACGTTTACCGTGCCAACTCAATTCGAATCCTGTTTGTATTCTATTTTTTCGGGCGGGATCCATCTTCAATTGGAATTACATTCTATATACATCATTTTTATATATATACTTTCAAAAGCACAACACCATTTATACATAAATATGGTTTACAAATGGCATGATCTCAGATTCATAAGGTTGTATCCATCTATGTTGAAATTCAATGTATGCATTCCTCGCTAACTATCTCCAATTAATGTGTGTTTCATGCGGGTTTTTTTTACTTCTCAAACATGTATAATGTGTTTCACACACGCAACATATAGTGTAATCCCCTTTAGACATTAATTGCATATAAACCATGCATTGTTTGTAATTAAAGAATCTATGGATCACCAATATTGATAAACTATATAACATTACACGTGTGCCCAGATTCAAATGAATATGCATGTTTGATACACCAATTTGCGTTATGATATTATCGATGTCCTGATCTCCAGTTTAAATATTTGAATCCCCTTTAATCCAGATATTCGTCTCATATAGCTATCACTCATGCTTATATAGGACTATCTCTCTGGACCTATAGGCGTTCATCGTCTCTCAGGTATCTCTCGTGCTACATGTATGTCGACAATGATCTTTTATCTTCGTAACACACTGACAGTACTCTCTCCCTCGACCTTCATCACTCTATCTCTCTCTAAGTATATCTCGCTCCCTGCTATGTGTCTCTAACTATGATTCTCCATGTGGAATCTCTTTCTCTCACACAAACACAAAACTTTGTCTCCCGGGGTCTCATTTCTCTCTACTATTCCCATGTGTGCCACTCGCACACCCCTCATACAGAGATGTCTTTCGCTCCTTAGATATGAGAACCTATGACTCTTCCTCTTAAATATCTCTTTCACACACACAAACACAAACTCTGTCTCCCAGGGTCTCATATTTCTCCATTGTTCTCTTGTATGTCGCTCACACACACTCTCTCTCCCTAGATATATCTTGCGTTCCCTCATATGTCTCTCTAGCTATCACTCTCGTCGTGAAATATCTTTCTCTGTCGCAGACACAAAACTCGGTCTCTCGAGATCTCATTTCTCTCTGATATCTGTTTGTATGTGACTCACATGCACCCTCTCTCTATCTCTCTCACACCCACACACATAACTCAGCCTTCTGATCCACTCGACTCCTATCTCTAACGCACACTAGCTAGCATCTTTATCTTCCTATTTATCTGTTTCTCCATCAACCTTCTTTCTCGCCCTCACTCTTGATTCCTATCACGCACACTACATATGTTTCTCTCTACATGCAGTCAAGTGCCCTCTCACACACATATATAACTTCACCCTCTGAACCACCCGGCGGTCATCTCCAACACCCAAACTAGCGGATGTCCCTCTAGCTAGCATCTCCATCTCTGTATCTATCTATTTCTCCATCACCATTTCTTTCTCACACGGAGTCTTGCTTCCTATCACCCACACTATATATGTCTCTCCATACATATGCATTTATAGGTTGATCTCTTTTGCACAATCGTTGTGCCTCACTCCCTCTGCTCGCCATAGATGCATGCTCCAGCCCACGCCACTATCTCTTAAATACAAAAACACATGCTCAATTGTCGGGCCTTCTTCCTTGCATTCTCACATGCATGCATATTGTCATACCGACCCGTCTCTCCCATGTCGTTGATCTTATGACTTATGTCTTCTTTCTTTTATCTCGATCATGCGCGCGCGCACACACACACATCCCACATATACATGTATACCTCTCACACATGCATGTTCAAGGTCTCTATGTCTCCATATGTAGTTAATTACCCTCAATCCTAATGCCACATAGAATCGTTCTCCTCTTTTGTGCACATAACTTCCGCCTGGATGGGTAAAACACACACTCACACTTAACAAT